>NW_010973389.1:879390-976230 GCF_000737465.1 Haliaeetus leucocephalus | reverse complement strand
GGGGGGGGGGGGGGGATGACCTTTTGGCCTCGTCCAGGTCAGAGCACACTCCTCGGCCTGTTTTATTTCCTACTGTAGATGGTAACCATCTAGTTTCACTCTTGTTTCTTCTTCTTGCTAGTTCAAACATTATTTTAAGTCAGTATGTAGTATGGTTTTCACATGCTACTCTTCTTACTGCTATTTTTATTTTCACAGTAATGCACGGACATTTGTCTGTTTTATATGCATGATTAGATGCACCTACAAAATTAAAAACTGTTGACCAAGATGGTTCAAGAATGCAGCGTATATTCACGTATCTTGAATGCAGGTGCAACCATCTGCTCGGCGTCCTGTGAAGATTTTTATTATATTCAATAAAACATAGGTAATACTGATGTAGATAAGGAATTTTTAAATTAAGTTTGTTGCAGTCAAAATGGTTTTCTTACAAAACTGCAGCTCATTTGTGGAGAATATGAACATAACTTCTTTTTTCTCTTCATGCACTCTGAATAGTCATTCCAAAAAAGTAAACTTAAGACGTATTTATTCTAAAGTTGTTTGGGCAGTATTTTAGTCTGTATTGGCACTGAACTGATCTTTCTGTGATGCGTACCTACTTCTTTTGCTGTAGGTGAAAAATGACTATATGTTAGAAATAGCAGATCAAGTGGACCAGGAAATTGCTTTGAAACTAGGTTGCCTTGAAATCCGGTAAGCTGATAATTTCATTTATTATTCAACATGTTTATGACAGAATGTGTACATTAATTTTGAAACTGCTTATAGTTCATCGATTCCTGACCACTATAGTTGAATAAAACATCATAAGACTTTTTTGCTGCAAAGTAGTTTGAAGAAAAACTGAATAGACTGTATTGCAACCAATTTCTAGTGATTTTAAAATTAATATTAATTTTAGAATTTTAATTAATTACATCTTTATACTGCCTTTTGGGTGAATTCTTCGTCTGAATAATTCAAAGGCCTGTAGAGTACAGTGAAGTACACTTAAAAAAAATGCATCTGTGGTGTTATTTAGCAAATAGCCTTGTCATTGTGCATATATAAATCCTACAGCTAAAGAATGTAATTAAAGATAAATGCTGCTACCTTTCTTCCCTGCATTTACTTAATTTTTAATGTGCTGTTTTCAAATTATTAAATCTTAAGGATTCTTTTGGGTGGTTTTGGTGTTCTTGTCAACTGTATAGACAGCTGGAAAATAAAGATAAATTTATCAGATTAAGAGATCCTTGAGAGAGTTCCCAGCACAGCTTTTGAAATGCATGTTTTGGTTTTTGCTAATTCATGGAGAGTTTGCAGCCTGAAACATTTGCTTTAGTTACGCTGTTGTCTCACACAGGGAGATTAGGGGAGAACTAAAATAGATAAGAAATTAATGGCAAATGTAAACTTGTTAGCAGAGAATAAAAATGTCCTTTGAACACTTATTTTCCAAAATAAAACAAAGTTTAGGCTTATGAAATTTCCTATGTATCGTAGGAGAACCTGATGTCTTCACTGTAAGTTTTGCTGGTAGCCCCAGAGGAAGCAAAAATTCTTTGTGTAACTGCAAACTCCTTATTGCACTTAGAAAATTGTTGGTGCTTTAATTCAAAACATGTAATGAGTGTAATAATCCATGATTATTTTATCATCCGAATCGTGCTTTCTATGGTTCTCATGCTGTGGCTCTTCAAAGCATTTTCATGAGCTATTTCTAGTAGATGACTACTAAGACTGTCTTACCATGAGCATTACTGGTCCACTTTCTCAGTGTAAACAATGATCCGAGCCCTCTCCCAACAACAGCTACTCATTCTTGATTTATTAATTTATTTTTTTATATGAACATGTCTGGTTTGAAACTGTTAGTTTTCATCATTCCGTGCTTCCTTTGGTTCTCCCTGTTAAATGCAGAGACACAAGTGCTCTTAGAAAGGAGGGAGATAGTGTTGGAGGTAGAAAGGAGCTGCTGAAGGGCAGGTTAGATCACTTCTTTTGGTAGCAGCGTACTTAAGCTGGATTACAGTGGTTCTGAAAATGCAGTACTGCTATAGTCCTGTGTAATGTTCCATACATTAAATTATTTCGTAAAATAAAAATCTGATCTGTTGAGATAAAACCATTCTGCCAATGTTTTCTAATGGTAAGTCTCTGAAAGATTTGACTACATTGATGTTGTAGTTTTAGGCTGGATCATCCAATAATTGTCGCTTTCAAATATTTTTCCTGACTTCAGGAGATCCTACGGAGAGATGAGAGGCAATGCATTAGAAAAGAAGTCCAACTATGAAGTGTTAGAGTAAGTATTGTGTTCTAGCTGGAGGTGTGAACTGTTTCTTAATCAGGAACATTAAATTCAGTTCAATAACAGAACGTTTCTGTTGTAATTTTTTATTCCATGAAGTTTGTTGAGATCTTTGAGTGCTTTAATATAAGAAAAGGATGATGAAACCTATTGAGGTATAGAAGTAGGAAAAGCACCTTTAACTCTGGTCCAGGGAAACAGGGTTGGAGTTGTTTAAACTTGGATCAGGAGGCTTTTGATGATGTTTTTCAATTTTGCGAATGTTTATGGGTTCATCAAGTCCAGTTCTAAGGTGATTTTGTTTCTAAATGTTTTTCTGTGCATAGCTGCATTCTTCAGTTGTGACTCAACTGTGGTAAAGTTTGAGTTACTTGAAAATGATTGTGGTACTGTTTTTATTTCTGTTTGCTCAGTACATGGATTTCCTGAATTGTGACCTTGCAGTTAGGAAGTTTGTTAGTTATCTGTGTGTCACAAATTTTAAGATGACCAAGAAACGTCCTTATACTGAAAGTATTTTGGTTACTTAATCATGTTGTATAGTAGATGGCTTTACTCCAGACAATCCAAAGTCCTTTAGAAGCTTCAGGGATTGAAAACTGGTTTTATTTGTATTAATTTAGTGGAACAAGCTTCATACATACATATACCAATGATCTGCTCTTCACTACTAATTATCCTTGTGAAAAGATGCTCTACAGTTTAACATAAAATTGGGATAAAAGGTTGGTGTAGCCGTGAAGTCTCTGTTTTTTACTTTATTTTTGATAAAATGTGTGCTAACTTTTAGAGTGTGAAATTAGAGAATTTGGAGGTGGAAGATAAGATTTTTCACCACAATGAATAATTTCACAAGGATTTTTGAGGAAACGGTATGCTTTTAATAGGTAAAGATAACTTTAATGAATTGTCTGCTTATTTCTATAGTGCCTGCTATTTATATAGTGCTCCTCTATCTGTGCAGAATTTTTAAAGCTTTGGTTTTGTTTGAATTAGGGGGTTTTTTGAAGGACTTTAGTTTTCTGTTGGTAACCACTAGTAGAAATATCCTGGTTGAGGAAGTGTGTAACAAAATGAGACTGGACTAATAAAGATGAATGGGATGAGCAGATAGACAAGGCTAAAAGGTGATACAAAAAAGTTTTGAAAGTACCGTGAGTTACAGTGGTTGCAGTTTACATATGTTCCAGTAAGAACTTGAGAAAGGTATTTTTAAGTCAGTTATTTGGCAGCTCATAAGCTACAAACATTGGTAATTAGGTTAACAACTTCGGAAACAATGAGGCAAATGAAACAAGGGTCATAACAGATGACACAAAGTATTAATTAATAATTGTAACAGATGAGAGTTCCTGGAGGACTCAGCATGGGGCTGCTTCCAGCTCAACAGCGACTTGTTTCTTTCAGTGCCTGTGTTTTCCAAGCAGTAACTGTTTTGGTAGGAAATAACATAATTGCTGCTGTGAAAGACAAAAGTGAAGCAAAACCCTGATATGCAAAATCTAGCAGCTTAATGCCATGCAAAATTGGAAATGTAGAATTGTGCACGTCAAGATCATTTTTAAGTTTTGGGGCATTTTTTAGGCAGAATGTGTTTTGTATGGGATTTAGCTGGGAGAGGTGAAGGATAAAAGCACCTTAAAGTGGCTACAGAGAATTATAAGCTAGTAAGAGTCTGCAAAAAGTGCCAGCTATCTCCACAATGTACTCATTCGATCTTACCATCTTAATAGCATATAAAGGTTTATCTACATAAGTAAAATTTATTTCTCAAGTGAGGCTTTTTGTTTGTTGGGGGGGGGGTGTTGCTAGTTTTAGTACATCATGAGGCACTTAACCAGCTGAGTGCAATTTTTAAATGACACTTTTTTGCATTTGGTGTGATTGCTTCTTGCCTGTCTTTGTCAGATGTCTACTTGATGTATATTCATCTTTGATCAGATTTTCATACAAGACCAAATCTGGATGGGAAATGGTAGATAGAATCAAACTGTTAAGTAGCCTTTAATAGTTGGGCCTTCATGTAGTGAAAGAAGAATTTTTTCATAATAAGTGTGAAGCCTGTTAGCATAGAACAGGGATAATTACAAGTACAAAAATGGGAGCTATATGAAGGAACAGCTGCAGCCACAATTTTGTAAAAAGCATGTTAAAGTCTATTATGTTAATCTAACATTACTTTTTTGTTGTAACTTCAATTGAGATGAAAAATAGAAATAAAGATACATGTTGCCTAAAGCTGCTTATCATTATATGACAAGCAGTATCATCTATCTGTAGTTGGTATTTTATTAATCCCATTGAAGTTTATACATTTAAAAAAAAAATTACATTTAAGCCCACAAGTAGGATGGAGTAGATGAGGTTAAATAAAAAGCTGTAGTAGAACTGTATGAACCAGGATCTCACTGCTAATTATCTCTTACTGGCAATCGGAAAACAGATGTCTTGAGTTCTTAATCTGGAGGACTGAGTTGGTGTGTATCCCGAGCTAGCCATTTTACTCCCACGCAGTGCAGCTGAGGAGGGAAGGGAAGGAGTTTGTAGCGTTGTGCATTTAAAACTGTTTGTATGTTCCAATTTCCAATGCTTATTCCCTTATTTATAGGTATCTATAGTTTGTTGTTGACTATGGTATTAAATCTGTATGCTTCTTATGTTAAAGTCTCTTCCAGTAAATAAATCTCCCATCTCAGTTAAACACAAGATATGCTTTATTAACAAATTTTATTGAGTTGTGTTTTGTTGTACTCTGCATAAGAATTTTTTCTGAATTTGTTACATGCAGATCTGTACAAAAGGCTACTCTACAACTCTTTTTAATAATGAATCGAATCAGGTTGTCGCAGCCGTGTGCTGCGGTACTGTTAAGATGAGTAATACTGGAATGATGTAGGGTGCTTCATTTTTGAAAACAGCACTTCGCTCTCAAATGCTTAATGTTAAACTAATATATTCCTTGTCAAAATATCTTTGCATGTTATTTAGATGGTAATAGTGTGTTAGATTTATTTAACTGTGTGGGATGATAAACCGTATATAATTTGCATTTGAGAAGAAATGCATAAAAGGAATTAACATTTATGGAAGTTTTATAATCTTTCAGCTTACTGTCATTGCACAGATGCCAGTGTTCGCTGCTGTGCATGAATGTTCTGGTCCTCTTAGTTGAGAATGTTTTTAGTATGGTTTGTGAAATTGTATATTACTTGTCTTTAGGGAGCTTTAAAAATACCCTGGTTTATTATTTTGAGTAAGCTTTTTTTTGTTGACTTTAATGTTGGCTTTCTTCTTGGGCTGTTAGGTAGCAGTAAATACACACTGTATATCTCAGGCTCACTAACGGCTTTGCTTTTCTTTGCCAAATGTAAGAATTTGAGATGTATTTCTGTTTATGTTCAAAGCATGCAGTCATGGAAAGCTTGCTTTTATACTCATTTCAGAAGATAAGCGTGTTTGTTTAAAAGAGATTCTAACCTCTTAAGTTTAAAGGAAAAAAGTCAGTAACACCTTTGAGAGGCAAGGATATAAGTCCTTTTCCTATTTACATTTTTCTTTTAGTTTTTTCCTTTTTCTCATGCAAATTTTCTGCTAATACTATACACCTAGTTCACAGTCATGCAACATCTGTTACACCTGGTTGTACAATGATTTTCTTCTGCACTAACATACCTCTGGCAACTTCTCAGGCATCTCTCTTAGCTAATATTTAGTTGTAGTGATACATACACACATCAGATGTAAGCTAGGCACATCTGAGCCACAAAAATATTTAATCCCTATGGCTCTGGGTTTCAAACCAGGGCTGCAACCCTATGTATAAGTGTGAAAGTGAGCTCGATGTGTATCAGTGTGCAAAATCTGAGTTCATGGACAGAATTAGAATCCTGATTTACAGATGCAAAAAGTGAGATTACTTGCAATAAAAAGATGGGAATTTTAACATCAGATGCTTAAAATGAGGAAAAAGTGAGTCAAAATTTAAAAAGAAATTAATTATAGTGCTGCAAAATACTGCACAATGGTTTTTATATTAATGCTGTGTGTGTTTTTGTTTCAGGAAAGATGTTGGTTTAAGACGTTTTTTCCCGAAGAGTTTACTAGATTCAGTGAAGGTAATTATAGTTCCAGTCAATTGTATACTACTTAAAAAAAATAAGTGTCAGAAATCTGAAAATTGCATTATCTTTTTCACCGTATAGTCATAAGTGAATTGCTGTGCAGTTGTGCTGTCTTGGTGAAAAATTATCAAACCTGTCTGTCAGATTGGTAAGATACAAATCCATGTAGTACAGGTGTGCAGCTGGCAGAACTAAGATAGTAGTGATTTACGTGGCCGTGCTGAGCTACTGTGAGAGAGGTATACCTCTGCCTCTCAAACCTTGTGGACAGAAGTTCATAAGAAGTCCTCAGATCCTCTAGTATCAAATAACAAATTCCCCCCCCCCAAAAAAAAATAAATAAATGAGACTTCTGGAGAAAGCGGAAGGGGACATGTAAGAAAGCAGCATATTTTTAGTGGCAATTCAATAAACCATATTCTGCCTTCCTTGCTCAAGACTGTATCTGACTCATTCAAGGAAGATTTCCAGTATTTTCCACTTATGATAATCCTAGTTAAGAGTATAAATGTTAGTTGAATCTCTCTTCCATTGAAGTCTGTGTGTTCCCAGAGTAAAAAATGCAAATTTTTCTTGACATGTTTTGAAAAGGGGGATTAAGAATGGTCACCAAGTATTTTTACAGCTATAGCAGTCTGGTTATGAATGTCTTGGTAAAATATATCTTACCATTCATACATGAAAGTACAGATCATAAATTGGTATTTTAGAGCTAGTTTTGGTAAGCAGTGATAGAATTCAACTTCAGATTTAGAAAGTTTCTACATTGTGATTTAAATGGGTAAACAGAAAATGTCTGTCATGAAGGGGTTTTGTTTCAAAAGACTTTTGAAAATCAGAAGCTAATGAAGTCAAGTGGATTTAAGTAATCCCTCTGCATTTTAATTTAAGCAATTAATCTGAAACTGTATTCTCTGCTAATGAGAGAAATTGTGGTGAAAGGCTCCAGACGTAAAAGAATGAGTAACTGTCTCAAAAATGGTATTACGGAGCCAGAAAACTGACCAACAAAGAGAACTGCTCTTCAGAAATCATGAAACGGAGAGAATAGCAGAAAGAAGTAGCAAGAATTGCCAGAAGGTGAAGCTGAGTAGAACCTTGCCAAGACATGAAAAAAAGGTTGGCCATATGAAGAGGAAAAGCAAGGGAAGGAAGAAAGGGTCTGCTTTTTAACTACAGTTAAATCCCTATTAAAAATAATGTGGGATTGATTCCAATGATTAAATGACTCTCCCACTTTGTGAAGACTGATGATTTTGACCTTGCAGGCAAAGGAGGGCTCATGATGGCCATGAAATATAAAATTAATTATTTCTCTCTATTAGTGAGGTAAAGTGTAGAGTGTAGGGCACTGATAATCAAATTTGTTGATGTTACACATTTAGGAGATGCCAGCTATACGGAGACTATCATTCTATGTATAGGAAGACCAGAAGGCTGGAAAAATGAAAATCAACATATTTAACAGTGTCAAGTATGAGGTGATATACAGGGGTTTAAAACCAGAAAGTTCAGCTTTATTTAGGGAGCTCGTTAAATAAATAAAAAAGAAGTCAGGAGTTTAAAGACATTTATATATTAGGGATTACAGTGTCTGTAAGAGTGTTGTAAAAGAAAGCAAGTGCTGTCCTAGGAGGTGTCTCCAGGAGGAAACTTTAAGGTCATTGGACAATGCACTATGTCTCATACACACTGCAAATACTTGTGTTTATCCGTGTTCAAGAAAGAGTAATCAGCCTAATTCAAGTACAGAGGAACAGTTACTGAGTCAACAGGCCTGCCATTTTCATTACTTCACCGGAGAAGAATAAGAAATCTTCCTGTGTTTGGCTTAGTAAATGGTGCCTTGATGATGATGTGACTGCTAAGCCATGCTGTCTGTATGTAGCTATATCAAGTATGCAAACACCACAGGGGAAAAAAATCTACTTATACTAAGCCAACAATTGGGGCGGGGGGAGGGGGGGGGATTGATGTGGGGAGATGGATGTAAGCCAGATTGTGTTTAGTTTGCAAATTAGGAGTCTTCACCGTCACTCTAGAGCATGCTTTGAGCAAAAGCAGAGAAAAAAAATAATTGTTCTTAGGAAATATTTTAAGAGCAAATTTTCAGTGCATTTCCCTTGAAGTTGTCATTTGCAGGTATTTCTCATAAATGGCTCTTTTCCCTTATGGAAGAGGTAGGGTTTTTTAACTGACTTTCTGTTTACCCCTTACTAATGTAATGATCTTAAAGTGAAGAGTAAGTCGTCTTGGTGGACTTAATGAGGCAAATAACATATGCCGTTATGCATGGGAGTCAAGATGATGCTGAAAAAGGCCAGGACAACAAACTATGGGCAGAATAAAGTATCTTTCAACAACTGAGTGGCTGAAATACTTGGGACAACTTGAGCTAGCAGCTATTTTTCTTTTTGTAGTGTCTTCCTCCTGGTATTTGCCAGGCCTTCATTTAAGGCTAAGGTCTTCAGTTCCCTTAATGTTGCTTTTCCCAGTAAAAAGGAAGATAACGTCTGAGGCAGCTCTGGGTGCAGTAGGGAGGTCTCCTGACTGCCAGATGCTTTCTTTATCCTACCCAAGTATCCGCAGCCTGTTAGAATAGTGATCCACCTGATAGTTGGTAAGAGGTTCTGCTAAAGTGATGCAGTAATTTGCAGTTACAAGAAAATGGCACATTTCCTTGTTAACTTCATAACAAAAAGTTTATGTGTCAAGCTGAGGGTTTTTTTAACCCATGTATATGTATCATTGCAAAACTGATTATCGTTTTGTATGTGAATATGCAACACCCTTGGATCACTGCTATTAGAGTAACTCTTTTGTGAACACTCTTTTTAAAAAATTCTGGCTATTTAGAGTTCTGAATGTTCTTTAAAGGCTTACAAAAAATGAATGCCTAATCCGACTGGAAGTGTTAACAAAAGGAAGTTTATATTTGTGTAGTGCCTGGAGCTGTTAACAGGCAAGGTGAAAGAATGAAGAGGTTTAATGCTGTTACAACAGGACATTTAGATATGTTTTGGTAGAGGAACAATGGTAATTCCTGTCTCAACCTTGACATATTGCAAAAATAAGCATGGTTTGCCTTCTATCATTGTTGTTAGTTGGCAGATGTATTGGAAATGGGTATTACTAAGGTTTTTAAAACCACATTCAGTCACTTTAGACATGGGTCAAGCTTTGACAAAGGCAAAAAGAATAGATGTTTATGGTTTTGACATTTTGGCACTATGTGATGGAAACGGTGGGTCACGTGGCCCTACACTACTTACAGAGCATACCTGTACTCTTAGGTCTTTTCCAACCTAAATGATTCTGTGATTCTTCTGATTAGGACAGATGAGGAGAAAGCAACTGCACTTCTGTCTAGATTAATTCTGGTGTTTAGAAACAGATGTTTTTGTTCAAGATTCTTGACTGCTTGTTCAGTTTTGGGGCATGTTAAAGAGATTGCTTCTCAGATTATGTTTTATTTTCATATGAGTGGCAGCCTTCCCAGGGATTATACATTTATACAGACAGATACTTCACTTTTCGTGAGTCTTAGTTTAGTTATCCTTTTTCTTTTTTTAAATGCAGTTGTTTGAAAGCCCGCTTGTATCCTCTACGTGCTTTCTTTTCCAGGATATGCAATTGGGTGTCTTGCTCTGTCCCACTGTCCCAGATGTTGGGAGGATGATTTGTCCTGCTCTAAGTGGTTATTTCTACTCTGAAAACAGTTAATAAAATGATATGCAATAGAGTTAAAATAGTTTAATTTAAATGTTTGGTTACTTTTTACATTAATTTTTAATTTACTATTTAAATTTTATATTTTTATATGGAAGTTATTTTGCATATTATCAGACTTTAAGAATCCACTATACTATGGATAGTCTAAGATAATGTGCGCAGGGATTAAGATGCAGCTACAGCTGGGTTGTTACAAGATAAGAGAATGGTGATTTAAGTTTAAAACCTAGTATGAAGGTGTAGGTTGCTGTGTTTTTGTATTGGTTCACAGTTAAGAAGTTGGGAGATAGGAAGAATCTAGAAAAAATAGTTCCTGTAAAGGTTAACATGTTGTCTCTATTATAATTTATTCAATACATTATTAGTTAGATATTCCCTTTATAATATATAGCAGAAATAATTTTGTTCCCAAGCAGAAGTTGGAAGGCAGAACCATTTCTTACGTTTTGAAGCTTCTTTTTTTTTCTTGAGAATTGTCTGCGTCTCATTGATGAAGAAACTGTTAGTAAGTGACTGAAACTCTTAAAATGCACTGTCACTGATTAGATTTAAAATAATTGATCTTTAAATATTTTAATACACAGGCCAAAACACTACGAAAATTAATCCAACAAACATTTCGACAATTTGCCAACCTCAATAGAGAAGAAAGTATTTTGAAATTCTTTGAGATCCTCTCTCCGGTGTACAGATTTGACAAGGAATGCTTCAAGTGTGCTCTCGGTGTAAGTAGAGGAATGTGGCAGTCACCATGCATGCTGTAGTTATGAGTCTGGTTTTGCTCAGTTCTGCAACTAATTGCTTACTTAGTTCCTGTTTTGATGTAGAGATGATTGGATTTCATTAACAACAAAATATATTTATTGATTTGATTTAGAACTTTCTCAGTTGACTGTTATAAAAACACCATTCATTAGTACGGTAAGAATTGTACATTATTAAATATTTTTATTGGTGCTTCGTTTGTGAAAGTCATGCAATTTTTAAGTTGGTTTTGTGAGGAAATGAGTCTTCTCAGCTTCTTCTGGTTGTAAATTTTCCTCTAATGCCTTTTAATCTCTACCAGTTTCAAAAAAAATGTTGAGAAAGGGCCTTAAGTCTGCAAGCTTTGTGAAAATAGACACTCAAGTAGAAATGAGAACATGAACAGCAGTGTCCATGAGAAAAGAGGAAGTACAGGAAATATATAGTTCTCATGTAGACCTATGATAAAACACATGGAAATGCATTTTTGAGTAGCAGAGATCCCCAGGAAACCAGTCCTGAGGAGTTTTGCTACTTACAGAATTACTTGATTTTAATATATTTTGAATTGTTTGAAGAGTTTAAAACCATCTAGAGATTAATTACTAAACCCTGTAATTATAACGTTGGAGGATAGTGTTCCATACATAGCAAGGTCTTGTCTTACTGTTGAAATTCTGTCCTGTGTTTCTCCTTCAATTCTGAAGTCAAGCTGGATTATCTCAGTGGAACTGGCAATTGGCCCAGAAGAAGGAATCAGTTACCTTACAGACAAGGGTGCAAATGTAAGTCTACTTCTGTTTTCTCAGTTACTGTCTTAACAACCATGACCTGTTGTGAACTGAACTTCACACAGAGGGGAATTGCAAGTCTAATCTTTGAGTTAAACACAGAAGAACTGGGAAATTCAGCATACACAGCTGTTACTCAGATACTAACTCATGATTTGGGATCAGAGAAGATGCAGTTGGGTTAAGTGGAGAAACATTGTCAACTTTAGTACTGAATTTGTTGGCTTTTGTACCCAGCGAAGTGCTCACTTGCAGAATTTGAAGCGTAAGTGGTGACTTTAACAATGAAACATGAAAATTACTCTAAATCATTCTCCTCTTTCTTGTTTAATCAGTTAGTGTTTAGCATTTGTGCAGTCATTGCTGGTTTATTTGCTTTACTTCATACCCTTAATAGCCTTTTCATTGCCTGATATTGACTGTATTACAGTATTTCCTGTACACCTCTGTGGTGCAAGGAAGTTATGTTCAGACAGGTTGTTCTAGCAAAATGTTTGGGACCTTTACAGTCATGAATTAAGTTGAGCCTATGTCCAGCTTCTATTGAAATTAATTCAAAGGTAGTGAGAAGGTTTGGAGATCAGGAATGCATAGCCAGCTAAGAATATACCTTTTACAGCAGTCTGGAGGTACGTTAAGTATGCTGTGAGTGCAGGTTCCATGTGGTTAACCTGTTGAGTTTTCTGTCTTGACCTCCAAGACTTGTTTCCACTGTGTGGTTTAGCCTGTGCCTGCAGTTACTCAACACTGACCTCTGTAGGCAAACTTGGTGCTTGGTTTCATTTTGCAAATACTGTGGATATTTGTATATGTTGTTATCCAAAGCCTAACGAAACTGTAGGAGGAAGCGGGAACAGATTTCTGCAGGTATAATTTAGAGATCAAAGTCTACATGTGCTTTTGCGGTATCAGGAATAAAGGCAAAGTATTTTGCTGTAATTTTGAAATTTTCCCCACTTTTTCTATTGCCTTTCTGCAGCCAACTCATCTAGCAGACTTTAATCAAGTGCAGACTATTCAGTATTCAAACAGTGAAGACAAGGACAGAAAAGGGATGTTGCAACTCAAGATAGCAGGTGCACCTGAGGTAGGATATTGACAGTTGTGATAAACTTAGTAGCTTTGGTTTTCCTACACTTAATGAAGATATTCTGTATATCATACATTTGTTCTTGTCTGTAACTTCTTTCTGGATTTTTCTACTGTCAGTGTAATTATGATATACTAGACGTATACTTTTGTGCCTGCATGTTTAAGCTGGGCACTGCCTATCTGTGTATGTGTACAAAGACTTCAGTTACTGTTAAACTCTTGCTCCTCCTATACTTACAGCCAGTGCATTATATTTTAACATTTTGCATTCTGGGCATTCTGCAGTTTCTTGATTTTTCTTGTTCTTTAAGGGGAAAGGGAAGTTAAGTGTGAGCAGTCGTCATTATGCTACTCAGATATTTTTGTTTTTAAAATAGATTTAGGGCTCAGTACATGTTCTAAGTTTTGCATCTGGTGCTTGTAGACTTTGATATTTGTAAAAGAAGCTTAATTGACAAATACGAGCCCTCAAGTGCAACTTGATAGTAGCCTGTGTATGTGTATGATGCTATGTCCTAAAGAGGAAAATGAGCAATTTCACTTTTGTGAAAAGGGGAAATATGAAAGAGGGAAAATTTGTTCCCTCATATTACATGGAGGCAAAGCTGGAAGGGAAGTCAAATTTTTTTGCTTGGTCTTTTCTAATGCACTGGAAAACAGTCACGGTGGTAGGGAAGGATTGAGGGCAAGTTGGCAACTCTGTGCAGAGGATGATGAATGTTGGTGGTATTAAGATTAATAGCTTGTCTGTATGTCTCATCTCTTTTTCCACTGTCCATCTTTTTTTTTTATCCTTTTTGAAATTGGGAAGGTTACTTTTTAGGGCAAAGAATAAATTGCCGCAAAAGGGTGGAAAAAAGACACCGCCTGTAAAAGCTTTAAGGAATAAGCAGCTTCAGAATTGTCATGATTATAGCCATAAAAGTCATAGCAGTTGTAAGGAACAGTGGTTGACTGAAAGTTTAGCTAGCAGGCCACTTAATAAGCCCAGATTAATATTACATTTGGGTGGAGGGTATTATCAGTGGTGCTTTTGAACCTTGTGTTTTAAATTTTCTACATAAAAAGTAAAGCAAGAATCTGGTTGTTTTTTGCTCACCCACATTTTTCTGTTTACTGTTTGCAAGTGTTTGTAAAGTTCTGATGCAATGACGCAGCTGTTCTACTCAGTGTTTGCAACTACAATAATACCTCTTTGTTGGTGCCTTGTGTTTTTCCTTCTTTAGCCTCTGACAGTGACAGCACCATCCTTAACCATTGCAGAGAATATGGCTGACTTGATAGACGGATATTGCCGACTGGTGAATGGAGCTACGCAATCTTTTATTATCAGGCCACAGAAAGGTAAGGAGGTGTTTCATTCTGGTAGTTACTATGCTCATATCTACTGATAGCTTATTTTGGACTTGAATAGAAGACACAAGGTAGCAGCAAAACCCTCATTTGGAGGCTCTTGTCTTTCACGGGGGAACCGTAGGTATTTTTGTTATGAGAAGCACTGATAGTAAATGTCACTCCATCAAAAATTACTCAATGGCTGATAATTGAGACTGGTTTTCAGTAATCACTGCTTTACACTATTCTAAACTTAACTAGCAGAAATAAATTGTATTACAGGCACTCCTAACAGGGACATGTTATCTTGAAATGTGATTCCCTGATACACAAGTGGAAGTTCAGAGAGGCTGGTTAGTATGCATGTGGATAAGGTTCTGACTGGTGATAATTTTTAAAAATTTCTGCCTTCCTCCTAGATACTCAAAACATCTCTGTTTGAAAAAAAAAAAAAACAAACCCAAACTTTGAGAGAAGTCTCATGAGCTTTTCTCATAAAATACACTAAAGCAGAGATGCTTTTTGTAGTGTTGATCGGTTGTTTCTGTGGCAACCCACAAGCTGGAAGCAGTGAGACAAGGGTGGAGGTACACCTAGCTTTAAAGAGAGAATTTTAATCAAATTTCATTCAGTTTTTTTCTAATTTCAGACACCTCTAATTATTGAAAAACATCCAAGCAAAGCTGCTTCAGAATGGAAATTTCTGTCCTCCTGTACTAATCTTTACTCGTGGAAATTAAACCAACTTCTTTGGTTTCTAAAACAATGAATAAATTATTTCCTTCTTCTCTATTTCTACTACAAGAAAGTACACAAACTATCCCAGAAGCTCTCCAATCTGAAGCTGAGTGCCTTTTTAGCCACATTTTTGCTTTTTTGTGCCACTGGTTTTCCCTGGTCTGTAGTTGTTCAAATGGGGTAACATTATTAACATAGTTCAGGTCTTTCCCAGGTCCATATATAGCATCCTGCCTGTGCATGGCAGAAAAAAACCCCAAACTGAAACTTGGTCATTCAGTAGTGGAAAAATGTGATTGTAGGGTGTTAGATGTTTTGATAGCACTTAGTAATTGTTCACATTTTTTTTAAACTTGCATGTTTGTTTGTTATTTCTGACCTGTAGCGTGTGACTGACCTTTAGCTCCAATATTAGCAGCTTTGTTAGAATTTGTGTTAGTCATGCAACCTTATCTCCATACAAAGGAAAATCTTGCCTCAACACAAACTCTGCTCTTATAGCCAACCTGGTGCACAACTCGGTGATGATGAACCATTGGCACCAAAATTTGACACCGAAAGGATAAGCTAGCATCAGTGATAATGCTAGTTTATTCTAAAAATAAAATAGGCATCACAAACCAAGGTTTTAATTTCACTAGACTAGTCCATACCTGTGGGTGATTGTCTTTCGTGCCTCTTCTTTTCTGAAAAATCATGGTTTGGGGTTTATTAACAATCCTTGTTATTCACTCGTAAAACTTTCCTTCTAATATGCAGTGGATTGGCTGGTTTTCAGCCTGAACTATAGTAGACAAAGCTGAGCTTCTAAAACTTTTTGGTATCTTAACACATTACCTTTCCCCACCTCTCAGTCATACTAAGTTAATGGATAGCTCCGACTGTCCTCTACTTTTTCTTTAGAGACATACATGTAGAGTATGTCCAATTCTTGCCACTTCTGCACTGGTAGTATTTCAGAAATTCGGTCCATTCAGTCTACATTGCTAGTGCTATTATCGGCTTGTTCCTCTGCTACTAGAATGGCTTTTCTTACCTGTACATAAATAAATGCTCTTAAGTCCACAAAATACTACTGCCTCACGATTTCCAATTCTGTCACTCACAACAGCAACTGCAGCCAGTCAAGGCCTTCATCAAGTCTTAGTTCTGTTCGTCCAGTGTGCAAGCTTCTAGGGCTGTGCATTGTGGCACTGATTGTGCTCCAGCCACGTGTGTTTCCATTTCTCAGCTAAACTCTGCTCTGCTGTCCTCTGCTGTTCTTGCCCAAGCAAGGGAGCAGCTCCCAGTCAAAATCTCTACAGGTTTTACCATGTCCTCTTTGATACTTACTTGTTTCATGATGCATACAAGTAGCTGCCATCTAAGTTTAGCAGGGCACGTGGGTCCTAACTTACTGCTGTAGGTGGCAATAAAAATTCACCCACTCTATTTGTAGTTTTTCTTTCTAATTCTTGTCTTCCTCTAACCTGACTTGCTTATCATTCAACTGTTGCATCTTCTAGACTCACTAAGCTCTGTGAAGGGCGAGATTTCTGATTTTTCTGTGTTGCACAAGTATGCCTTGCCCTGTGGTTTGCTGGTAGGCATGAACGCAAAATAAATCAATGCATTTAATGGAGTGTGTTTATTGTGTGATATTCTTATTGGTGTATTTTAACACGGAGCAAATGAGCAGTGATTGAGTTAAAAGAACGCTATATAGCACTTTGGGAACACTCCTCTTTATGCAAACATGAAGAGAATCCCTCCAGTTAAAATAAATTGTACAGTTCTTTTGTCTGAGGTTTCTTTTTTCGAAGTTCATAGCAGTACTCAACATATTAATTAAACATTTCGTAGGAGAGCTGTCCCCACCATGATCTGCATTCCCGGATCCCTCCCACAGTGAGCTTTGATTATATAAGGCACATCAGAAACAAATCATGTAGCAACTCTCGATCCAACAGATGTGTTTTCTCCCCTCTTTGAGCTTTCCCATCACCTCTTTGTTGTAAATTTGCATGTTTATTGCAACTCTCCTCATAAATTAGCCTTCTTGATTACTAAAAGAACCTGTGTTTTTATGATATTATCTCTCTCGCTATCCATTAATGATCCAGTTTCTCTTAATTTGGTGAGAACACTTGGTAATGTTTAAGACCTGGATAGTACTTGGCATATTTCCATTCAGTTTGTTTTATTTTTCATAAATATTTTGGTATACAGGTCCCTTTAGACCAATGTGGAAACTTTAAACTTCATATTTGTGTTTCCATTATCACACTTAACTCTTACAGGCAAAGAGCAGAAACGAAGCAATGGATAAAAACTTAAATTGCTATTAAGTGGCTATTTACTGACTGGACTGTGCACTAAGTAGCTTCCCTGTCATCTTAAGTCTAGTGGCTGAATTTTGTATCTATTAATCACTTTAAACAAGCTTTATAGGTAATGCAGAATTGTCAAAGCTCTTATAAAAGGCTAAAAAGACTTAGGAAAAAAACACCTGAGCAACTGAAATAGTTATCTGATTGTCATTCCTTTATACCAAAACTCACCTTTACATTGAAACATTCCCTTTAAATCTGAAAGTATTACAGCTAAATGAAAACTCAGAATTTTGAGTTTCAAAATACCAAAATTAAATAATCCATTAATTTCTCCAAATAATTGTTTTCTGTTTTCACACAAATTAACCATGAGCACTGTTTTCATTTTAATGGAATGGCAGCATGTATTCTAATTCTTACGATAATGTTATCACTTTGACTAATTTGACCCCTCACTGATTTTGCTTTCACAATAATTTCAATCAGGTGAGGACAGTTTACATTGTGGTAAATCAAAATACTTGAGAGTTCTTTTCACATCTCCTGGAGCCAGGTGTTACGGGACTGGTGGAAGGTACTGAGCGTACGTGCCAAGGTTTTGGTAGCAGCGGGGCTGCAGGGGTGGCCACTGCAGGAACAGACCAGGGGTTGCCCTGTGCCGGTCACAGCTCTCTCCGCACCATTCCACCCCTTGCCTCTGTGACACACACACGTGATAATTCTCATTAAAATACACATTCATCACACATCTTTAGGACTTTCACTTATATCAACAAAAATTCCCAACATCCGAATCTAAAGTATCATCATCACAAAAGAAAAAAAAAGAAAAAAAGAACAGTATATACACAATAAAACTCTCCTTGTCCCATCACTGCTTTATGACAATACATTGCCAACACCAGCATCCAAGCTCCCCACAATTATTGCACTCCCTGTCTTGACTTTTGGCGGCTGTCTCTTTCAATTACTGTTGCTGCCTTGAACTCCTGAAACCCCATGTTGGGCACCAAAAAGGTGGGTTAGCCCTGGCCAGCAGCCAACCTCAGCTGCTTCCTCACTCCCCCTCCTCAGCAGGACAGGGGGAGAAAATAGGATGAGAAAATACATGGGTTGAGATAAAGGCAGGGAGATCACTTAACAGTTGCCAACATAGGCAAACCAGACTCGAGTGGAGGAAAATTACTTTATTACCAATTGAAATAGATTTAGGTAGTGAGAAACAAAGACAAAATTTGAGCAACACCTTCCCCCTACTTCCTTCCCCTCCCCCCTGTTTTTCCCATTCCCACCTTCACCCCTTCCCTCCTGACTCGTGTCCCCCCGAGGGGCGGCACAGGGGCTGGGGCCGGGGGTTGCGGTGGGTCCCCCCCAGCCCCTCTGGGCTGCTCCTCCCTCCTCCCACGTCTCCCTGCTCCAGCGCGGGCCCTTCCCCGGGCTGCAGTCCTTCAGGGACAACCTGCTCCCGCCCGGGCTCTCTGTGGCTGCCACTCGGAGCTGGCTGTGTCCTGCAGCTCCTGCTGCTAGTGCCTGGGCATGGACACCCCAGTACAATCATGCATATCCCGTTTTTTTAACTGAATACGGAATTGGGCAAAATGTTGTGGGTTTCAACTTGTGAAAAACAACATATGCTTTTACTGTGATGCTGTTAGTAATGAATTTTGACTTCAGACCTAAAAGGGTACTAATGAATGTTTCGTTATTTTATTTGGGATATAAGCTGTAAACGGATGAGCACCAACTTGGGAAACCCTGCCTGAAGTGAGCAGTTTGTATCTAGAGAGCACGTAGGCGTCGTATAAGATCAGCTTTGATATGCCATTTCGACAGTAGTCCCATGCAGATGGATTTTTCTTGAACATATGAAGCATTGTGGCCCTGCAAGGGTTATGAAATCATTCACTGATGTTTCTGAAGGCCCCAAATATGATGCTGATGTGCTTCACATGCAAAAGAACCCAAAGGAAATGAAAGTTCCATCTTTAGAATATAGTTTGGATAGTATGCAGTTAACACATGATGGAGCTACATATTGAAGAGCAGGGAAAATTATTTTGAATAGCTGCTTATTAATTGTGCATCCGTTATCTTGCTTTAAAAATATGGAATGAAGTTAACTGTGCAATTTAGTAAAGTTATTTTAATACAGAGATTTGTATATTTGTATCACTTTTTAAATCTTGAAAAACAACAGGCTGCAAGTATGTTTCACCAGTAACGTGTGATTGATTCATCAGCAACATCTAAACCATTAAATCCATTGATAAATGTAGGAGCAGTGTTGGAATAACTAGCAGTAGCAGCATAACTTGCTGTAAACTAGAACACAGGATGATTTCACAAATAATGACTGACAGCTGATGTAGATATCGGGTGGAATTTAAGGTTCTTTTGAGTGTTCTTCACAACCCTAGGGAGGCCTGCATAGTAGCAGGCAAGACTCTTCTGCCAGTTTCTCCAAGCCTGATGTCTTTTGTCCAGTTTCATCCAGTGTGAACCCTCTACTGCCCATTACAGTCTCTCTGTTTTGGTTACCTACCCCCCAGTCTTTTATTGCTAGGCTGTCATCTTTATGCCTTTGATCTCATACTTGTCACTCCACATTGCCTCTAAGGATCTTTGCCTTTTATTTCCTTCCCTAAAAGGTATCATTTACCGTAACATACCACAATACCTGTATCTTCCACCTCATGCTTCTTGTATAATCTTGCTGTTCTTCCTCTGCCCTCCAATTTCAGGGCTCTAGTCACTTTGCCAAGCTGCTGCAGGTCATCTTCCAAATCACAGCTTCTTGTTTCCCTTCTTTCCTGCATCTTCCTTTTCAACACCTGCAATCAGACAGATCAAAACAGACATAGGTTGGTGAGCCAAATTATCTTCTACCTTTAGACAGCAAAAAATATTGTAACAAAATACTGTAGTTTGCCATGGTCAGCATGGCTTCTGAGTATCAGGCATTTCTCTACTCAGTCCCATAGTACACAAAGGTGAGATTGTACTTTACTTCTGTAATGTCTGGAAATTTCGGAAATTTTAATGCAGCATAAAAGCAAACTAGAATTTACGTAATTTTGTGTAAACAGTATATGTCACCAGTTTCTAAAAGTGTGACTGTTCTGTTTTCTCTCGGGTCACTTTATCAGTGCTACAGTGATTTAGAGAGTGCAGCCCATTTTAATTGCCCACCTTGTCCCCTTCCCTGCATATTTCAATCTACTGTACATCGTTGGTGTTTTACTAAAGGATTAGTCACTTCCCTATCATCCTTCCCCACATGGATACCAAGTGTCTTATCAAATACAATAGGGAAAAAAAACCTTGAATACGTACATCCAAGCTTTACTACACAATACCATTATCAAAGAAAGACTGGCAAGGATTTGAAAATAGTTTACAAAAAGCTAACTTCATCTCAGGCCACTAAGTTTTACTATTGTATAACGTCAACCAAATGTGAAATCAGTATGATAAGTTACGCGGTTGAAAGATTTATTTTAGCTGTGTTACGTGGAAGTCCCAAGTTGTCTTCAGTTGTTTTATTCATATGTTAGTACTTAGCGCATCTTGGAGATAAAACAAAAGCATTTCTTACTAGAGAGATGAGATACTGTCATACCTTCTGCAAGTGATTTATCGGAGTTATTTGTTAAGAATAAAAAAGAACTTCCGTATTCTGTATATGTTGTTCTCTCAGACAAGAGTTTGCCAAAAGGTCTGTATCACTGCTTAGAAGGACTTGTGTTGATATGCTGCTCTTAATATATGTATAGAACAGTCTTTTGAATCAACATAAGTTTTCCTGAGAGATTGTGATGATTATTGTTTCAGGCATTTATATATTGCATATTGAGAGAGGTTATTTGGAAACTTGAAAAAATTTTAATCCTGTTTTCTTCTTGTTCACACAGAAGGCGAAAGAGCTTTACCATCTATACCAAAGTAAGTTTTATGCTTTCTTTTTAAAAAAAAAATTTTTTTGAAAAATAGTTTTGCTTAAGTGATGCTTTAGGACTTTTTATATGTGCTTAATTTTTATTGTTGCTTTTGGGTTCTAGGACAAATAGCAGGCCGTGATTTGGGGCCATGGGGCATAAATGACTGACAGCAGTATTAAACTGTAAAGGTACCAGAAATAAAATCTGAGCAAAAAAGTGCATAATGCATTGATCATATTTGACAGTAACAGAAGAAGGATGTTTTGGAAAAGAATTGACTGGGATTCAGGCTATTTATTTTGAGTCCATGAGTAAATTTAATTATAAGAGTGATGCTAAACAGTTTTTGAATTCTGGTTTCAATCTGTGAGTCAGTCTATGCTCTTGTTTTTCCTATTTGCCCCCTTTTCTGCTTATGTGAAATACGGAAAATACTTTTTTTCTCTCATAAATCTGTCATGTCACCTTTTGTTAATAATATTTCCGTAATAGGGCCAGTCTGAGTTGGGATCTTTAGATTCAATGCAATAAAGAATAACATTTACATAACAAATACCTTTTAATCTATTTTTTTAAATATAGTAATGTAGAAAAATTCTTCTCTGATAGTAATTGTGGATTTGTAGAAAGTGCTAATCTATTTCAGGCAAATGGAGTTGCCTTTTTTCCTCTGGCTAGTTTTATGGTGATACTGTATCCAAGGTATGCTGAGACATGCTGTCTTAAAATTCTTATAAAGTATGCTAAGTTACCTCTCTGCATGTTTCTCCTTCCCAAACTTTAAGATAAATAAAAAAAGATTTCTGATTTGGCTCTGTTTGAACAAAGAATACTTCTTACGTTGTTGATAGTCCATAACGCAGAGGTAGGCAAGCCTATTAATTCTTCCTGATGATTCTCTACACTCCTGCTGTCAGTGGCTAGGTCTCCATCCTATCTGGCAAGTTGTGATGGTCGTCTCTCCTTTGCATGTGCAGTTTCTTATTATGGCCTCCTAAACTTCAGTCCTTTAACTAAGCCACTTTTTTTTTCCTTTTTTACAATCTGACTGCTTTCTCTATAGCCATAGTCAGACCCAGTTTAAAGCCACATCTCATCAGATTGTTTTCCTTGAACCCTGTTGGGCAGTGTCACCAGTATCCAGTAGCAGGAGATAACTGTTGAAAGACTAAATGAAATTTAGCAGTTTGTAGTGTCTTATCTCTTCCTTTTTCCTTTGGGACACAGGGACTGTACCTACTTTGACCCAGCCACCTCATTCTGTTTCTTCCTTGATTCCTGGGAGGAGTCTAGCATAATAATAATAATTAGTAGTAGTAGTAATAGTAGTAGTAGTAGTATTCGTATTATTACTACTACTACTACTTTTTTAACTGTTCAGTGGAGTATGGAACACAATGTGTTCCTGAACCTGCAAAAAACTAGCCACTTAGATACTAGTGGTTGCTCCTCCTTCTCGGGTCCTGCTGCAGTCCTCACTAGCCAGGTAGCTTTCTCATGGTGCAGAGAGAGAGGAGTTAAAATGCAGGGAGGAAAAGGACGTGAAAGTTGAGGCTGGAAGCAGTAGAATTGGTAAACTTAGTGTGCACTCTTATGGAAGAGGAAAATTTGTTTTTACTTAAATAGATACAACTGAGAAACACAAAATAATTTTCTAATTACATAAATTTTATCCTTATTTTATTTGTAAGGATTTCTGGGATAAAATAAGGTTTGAAGGAAAAGCTTCTTCCCATTTTTGGGACAGTTTACCAAAACTGAATTTGTACACTTGAGTCTGTTTAAACAAGAGCACCACATATGCTCTTAGGCTGGCAGCAGAGGAATGGGCTTTTGTTGAATATATAAAACTACTAGGCAACACCCATCTTGCATCTGGAAAGATGTGCCTTTGCCAGATGAAATTCCAGATACCTGAAAGAACAAACTGCAGTACTCTTGCTGTCCTACCATTAAAATCATGTTTATATATGTACATGAAAAAAAAATTTAGAAGAATTCATTGGAATTTCTGTTCCTAATTAATAAATATAGCTAATTAAATTTAATTGTTTTTCTTAATTTACTTGGTGTGTAAATCAAATGAAAGTTGTACAGGGGAAGTCATTTACAAACAAAAACTCAATTCATACTTTATTTCCAGTAAATAATATAGACAGTAGCAGCACCATCAAATTACGTACATTGACAAAGTTCAGACATGCACAGATTGTTCTTAAAAGTTTGTAAAAGTTAGGTTTTCTTTTTTTTTTGTTGAAATTTGCTGTCATTGTGAATCAATACGCTAATTAAAACTGTAATGCAATCTCTCTGCTCTTACTCCCCTAGATGGGATTGAAATGGTAGATTCCTTTCTGACTTTTCTCCCCCTCAAAATCTGTCACTGTGGGAAATGGATTGGCCCTGCTAATTACAGTAGGTGCCCTGTTAGGATGAATTCCCAGTGTATGTGACCGTGAAGAATGTACAGCATTCAGCGATTCCAACCTCTGTTTTACAGGCTGGCCAACAATGAGAAGCAAGGAGTAAGGTCACATGCAGTCTCTGTGTCAGGTAAGGCTCATAAAAAAAATTGCAAGTTTATTTATAAAGCTAGCAGATGTTTAGGTGGATTTTTCACTCGCAGTTAACTCACTTCTTGCTGCATGGCTGTTGACTTTCCCAAAACCATAGCTGTGCTGCCTTCGTAGTGCAGTTTCTAAAGAGAAACTTTTTGCAGCTATCCTACGTAGTGTCACTTGTGAGAGCAGCCATATCTGTGCAGTAATGAAGGGCCAGAATACTTCAAAGCAAAGCTCCTTGTCAATATTTTCACTTAGCTTAGTAATGAAGTAGAATATTGTGGGCTAGAACTTAAATTACCTGAGTATGTGTTAATTATGAAGGAGCAACTTTGAAAAGTGAAAATAGGCAATTAAATATTAATCATCGCTTTTCAGAAAGAAGAAACTTAATAGCTGGTTTTTTGTAGCTGCTGTTTAGATCAAAGCACTTAATTTTTGCTATTGAAAATCACAAGTTAATTGAAGGATGAGCATGTGAGATAATACATGTTGTTTCTATAGCTTATAGGCTTCTGAGTTTTATGTTAGTTACTGTGGGGTTTTTTAAGTTTCTTTACTTGAGAGAGAACATTTTTCTTTTACAGAATCTTAGAACAAATCCTTTTGAGGGATTGATTCAGTGTATTAGTAGAAAATAAATTTCTAAATCTTTATACATAATACTTATTAAGGAGATTTCTCAACGCAAAAGTGTATTAATATTATGGTATGTTCCTACAGATTTCTAGTATTTGGCCACGAACTTCAGGGACCCATACTGTGACCCAGTGGAGTGTACACCCCTGACTTACAGGGAGGTTACAGCCCCACTTTAACATTTATGTGAGCGCTTAGTAGCACATATTCATAAAACCGACATACTTCATACAAGAAGGAGGGAAGAAATGTAGATGTTTGATTGATTTCCTACTTTTCAAATTCCTTTCCCCACCCTTAACCTTTTTTTAAAGATGTTTGATATTTACCCCTTGGCATAGGAAGGCTAAGTAAACAGACCTTGCACAAGAAAATAGATGAGAGGATCTGGAATTAAAATGTCTATCAAACTGCAGAGGTGTAATAGAGCTTCATCAGTTACTGTTACCTCTCAGAGTCAAATAGCAGCTCTTCTTCCTTCAGTACCTATCAAGCAAGCACGGTAGATAAGGTAGATGAAGCATGGTCAGCGTTCTTGCCTGTGTGGCTCATTTTAGTTGTTAGAAAAAGTTGAAAGTTCTTAAGTGATTAATGCTGTGGTTTTTAATCACTCCACTCACGCAAAAAAAGCTAATCCTCGGGACAAAAAAGTCATACTCCCCTGCCACCTCAAATTTTCACCCTTTCAATTTTTCTAAGAGTGCTGATATACTTTTACTTTTAAAAGCAGTAATAAACGCTTGCTTCATGATCCTTTATTGCTGCCACTTTGACTTTGCAAATTTAGGTGTCTTTTGCTTGATGCATTATGTCTGAAGTACTCGTGTCTCAGAGCACAACTCACTTCTCTGCTTTTTTGAAGTAGTGTTTTGCTATTGATGTAGGGAAGTTAGTTGTAATACCACATAGTTCTGGCATTTAGGGAGTCACACAAAGGTGAATGATGGGCAAATGAGAGCTTTGCTGTAGCACCACAGAAGAGACAGAAGTAGCAATGCTGGAGATGAGCTGGTTGTTCAAGTCAATGTCACGGAAGCTGTAAGGTGCAAAGCTGGCTTTTGACGCCATAAGCAAAAGAATAAAATTAAACCAGAAGATGTCCTTCCCTTTCTTTCTAATAGCAAAATCAAAACCAATTAGGTATTTTTCTTGTATTGTAGTAAGGTTTTATATCTTCTCACAATGAAATCATTGTGCTTAATGCTTGTTTTTTATACCGTCTTACAAACCACTGGAAACAGTGACATAATACTGGAGTGATTCAAGCCATTGCATTTATTATTCAGTCTCAAGGGTTTGTTGTTCTTTTAATATAATAAGAGTACATAGAACACAGATATACTTTTTTTGTTGTTGGGGTTTTTTGCCCCAAGATTATTTGAAATGCATTGAGTGTGGCATGGATGTCAGTATATTTAAACCACAGACAGATTGTTGAGATGAAGTTGCATCATAAGGGTTTTTCCTCGGGAGGTGCTTTCTGTAAAAATCTGAGTCCCCAAAGGAATCAACTTCTTATAAATGAACTAATACTTCATGTAGATGTGAAGAAGTGTCACTCCTGTTGTCACATGTAACTGATACATCAGTATGGTACAACACAGGCAACAGATGTACATAATGTTCAGTTAACCCAAGAGTTACAGGTCAGCAGAGTCTGACAGCTGACAGCATCCAGTGCAAAGCCGGCTGTGGGTGATGCTATCTTGGTTTGCAGAATAAGAGCTTTTCTCTGGTGACATTTAAATGACTTGGAGCTAAGGGCTTCAAACAAGACGAGCTTTTATAACTTACTGACAGCTGTAACGTCCTTCACGCCTTTGATGGTTTAAATCATAAATTAACTCTGCCATTTGTTTTCAGTGAGATTGCTCCCATTTGTTTAGACCTCTCCCGATGCTAAAGCTAAATAGCAAAAATCTGAGATAGACATTCGGCAGGAAAATTAAGCAGTCAGACATATTTATAGTATTAACGCCCTTAGTTCTAAAGGAAGGCTTCACAGTGAATTCCCCACCACAATTTGGGGAAACCAGCAATAGCCGAAAACCAGTGTGGAACACAGTTTGGTGGTCTAAAAGTTCAGGTGTTTGTCTGAAGTTTTGTAGGTTTAAAAATGAGCCTGTTAATGAAAGACGCCTTGTCTGTCTTTCTGCAATATTTCTGGTCTAGTGAAGTGAAAACTTGTTCTTTCCAAGTATTTCAATATTCCAAAGCATACAAAGATAGAAGGTTTTTAAATACTTTTTTTTTTTTCTCTCTAAATAAAGGCCTTTTCAAACTAGTGAAGGGTGAAGTTGGTTTCAGGAATCCAAAGCAGCAGATTGCTGGACCTGGGAGCCAAGATGTGTTTTCTTACGGGTGTGTGCCACTGAACCAGGTTTCACCACACACCTCTTACTGCATGCTTCTGTTCCTGTTTCTTCTGGTATTATTTGTCTGCCTGCCTTCTCCAAATTATATGTTCCTTGCAGTGAGCACTGTCTTTCACTGTGTGCAAGTAAGATGCCTGTGAGATTTCCCCCCATTTTTTAAAGCATAGTAATAATTCTATCCCTCATTTTACATTTGCGTGTGTGTAGGTTTATAAATAAATATAAATAACAAGCCCAATTAAATGAGTTGGATTTTAGATTTCTTTGGTATACATTTGATGTTTTCGTTTCAGTTGCAGTGATTCACCAGAATCAATGAGTGTTTTAGCTAATAGGTAGATAGTTCCAACTTTTGTCTCCTTCTCCCTCTACTTCTGTGTTTACATTAAAAAAGAATTCTATGTATTTAGCCAAGAGTGTACACTCAGGAAACAGTAAGGCTAAACTATTTGCTCTGTGCAAATAGTATATCAAATTTGTAAGCAGCAGCATACCAGTTTACTGTAATTTTATTGACTAGATTTCCTGCTGTTTTGCTTGGAGTCACCATGTTAAAATGCTCTACTCTAGTCTACAGGAACTTGTTTTGGCCAGCAGTTTGTTTTGAAATAGCAAGCATTAGCCTTAGTAAGGTGATGCATATATTTCCTGATACACATATTTCCAAAAATAATAATTTACCTAGTCAATTATATAGTATAAAAAGTTCTTTATAAAATGAAATCAATAAAGCTGTAGTGTGCTTGCTCCCTTTTTGCATAAATTCTTTCTGACACAGAGTTCTTTGGCTTCTTCTGCCCCATCCTTGCTTACATAAATATGACTAGGAAGAATAAATATGCTTTTGCATCCCTTGACTAAGTCCTTTGCACTAGAGAATTCTGTGGATGTAAATTTTTTTAATCATAGCTCAAACGTTACTTTACATGTAGTGCTACAGAATATGACATTTCAGACTGACTTGTTTCAGCGAGTATTGAACAAGCAGAGTATTGAACAAGTCTTGGCAATGTTAGGTTCTTGACATTGTTAGGTTTACAGTTGGACTTAAAGATCTTTAAGGGTCTTTTCCAACCTAAATGATTTTGTGATTCTAAGCAGTTACTCTTGGCATTTGGATATTCAGGTACTGCTGAATAAAATAACGTGTTTGTGGGGAGGGAGCTCTGACTGGAAAGATGACAGTAAGGAAGAAGATGAGACATACTGCCGGAGCCAGTACAAGGCATGTGCCTGAAGGGGTTTTTTAGGGCCTGCCACAGGGTTGGTCTTGGTTCCAAGTGGGTGCTGGTTTTGCAGCTTTAGTGTGTGCTTACTTGGTGAAGGAAATTGAAAGGTATTTAAAAATATGAACGCTGTTTTAGATGTTAAAGCAGGCTGTTCAAGCCATCTATGTAACAGACCCCAGGACACACACCTTTAATAGGGAAATAGATACCTTAAAGAGAAATTTGTTTGTCATCTTGTTCCCTAGCTGGCATGGCTGTTGTTACTAACACAAGTAGCATTTTAAAGTAAAAAGGGGTGTAGCTCTAAGTGCATGGTAATACAATGGCATAAGTTTCTAATAATGCTGTCGTGCCATTGTCTCTCTGTAGGGGGGGAAAATTGTTTGCTTATTGTGACTCTGTAAGAAATTATAACTGCACCCCATGGTTTAGATATATCCAGTAACAATTCCTGCAAAGGAGAAATCGGGTCTCTTGGAGAGAGCTTCCTTACAGGAACTGAAGGATTTTAGCATCCTGAAAGAGGGGCTTCTCAGCAAGTTTCCAGGTTCTGCCTTAGAATCACTGATTTAGAGTATGATATCATTACACTTAAATCGCATGCTGTGGTTAACTCCTGATCATGGCGGTGAAGTGGCATGAAAGTTCTCTAAGGTGCTACTTATGAGCAGATCCTGTTTGAACTAATTGCGAATTTAGTCATACCACTGAGCTGAAATTTCAATTTGAATGAAAAAAATTCTCTTTTGAAGGAGATAAGCATGATTTAAGTGAGATTTTAGCATGCAGAAAAAAATTATATGGTATAGTTAATCTGTGAGAGAGAATTCCAGTAGGTTACCTAGAACAAATGGAAATATAGCAGGAGCCAAATGTCAAAACACAACAAACAGGAGAGAAAAAAAATAATAAATATATTCACCTGATTTCAGTATTATAACACTTTAAAATGTTCTTAATGAAGGAGATGTCAGCATATGAAAGGGCCCGCATGTACAGGTGAGTGATGCGGGCTGATCACAAGCAAAGCTGTGAGCAAGGGGAGAAAGACGAATACAATTTTATTGAATCACTTCTGCTTGCAAAGCACAGTGCATGCTCTGTTTCATGATTCCTGTGCTCAAAATGAAGTTCTGCCCTGCACTCAACTCTGAAACAGTTTCTTGTGTAAGACTTGCATTTCCTAGTTCAATTTGAATTAGTAGGGGAAAAGGGTGTTCTTTGCTTGAGGTTATAAAGTTGTTTGGGTTTTTTTATGTTCATTTTATCAAGTCACTCAAAAAGACAATGCTGAAAAGTGCAAGTAGATTTTTAAGATGAAAAATTGTATCTTGAGTGCTTATGACTGTGTCTGCTAGCTCAGTTATGTTGTACTCTACAGCTCACTTCTGAAAATAAAGACTAAAAGTCTAAGCATAAATTACATAGTTATACATTCAAATTACTAAATAATTAGAGGAATATAAAAGCTCTGTACAGCTGTAGCTCTGCCGTATGGTCACAGGACTGGGAGACATTCAAGCCTAAGGTTTACTGTGGATTAATTTTAAAAACCTTGAGCAGGTCATTAGTCTCCAAGTTCACGAAGGGAGTTACTTGCTTCTTAACTCTCCCAGCTATTCCACTGATTAATAAGATAATATAGTTAAAAATACCCTTAATGCTAGTAAATTACAATATTTCAGATTCCCATCACAGTTGAATAGACCGGTGTTCTTATCTTTTTGTATTTTAGACTGACTAAAATGCTTCTTTTCATGCATAAGACCAGAATGGAGGAGACCAGTGGAGACAGTCTAAACAGATTTCCTCTGTATCAGTGCCTAGGAAGTTACTGCATTGATTTCAGCAGTCTGTGTCGTTGGTTAAAGAGTTCTTCCCCTCCTACACTCTTCCTTTGTGATCCATTCATTTGATTTGAGCAGACACTTTTGCTCTGCTAGTAATGACACTGTCATATGAGTAAAGAAATGTTCCATGAAGTATTAGGTTTGGGAGGTTGTTGTTTATGTCTAAACATATTTGATGTGACAACTGCATAGTACTAATTTGATTTCAAAAGCTTGAAAACAAATAGATTTATTCCTTCTACAGATTTTTTTCAGGGCTTTTCCTCAAACTGGTTTGGGAATGTATGACTAAAATAGAATGGGACATTATCAGTTTCAGCCTTCCAGTGTTGGTTATCTGCTCATACAGTCCTAACGAGGAGCTCCAGTAGTAACTGCCCTCTATCCTGGTCAATTCCTTTCTAACATCGTCTGTTGCATAGCAAGTGATTTGTTCTTTTTATACACAGTAATTTTAGTGAATATTTAGTATTGAGAAGAGGAACTAAATAAAAAAAGAAGTCCAGTGAAGTCTTCAGCAGCATTTCTGAGCTTTATGGGCATTTAGGTAGATGGCAGTGGTGTCCTGGCTGGAAGCTGGTATGGAATGGTGGAAATCTGTAAGTAGAATTCATTTCAAGCAGGTACTCTATAAGGTCCTGAAAAAGCGGTGGAACGTCTGTTTTTTTTAAACTTAGAATCAACTCTTTACCTAAATAAACTTTCTTTTGTAGCTAGACTTGACGATGTGGTAAGTTTAAGACAAAGTAGTCTTCCATTTAGTCTGGCAGAATAGTTGAACAAACTTTATACAATAAATCGTAAAGGCAAATTTTGAAATGCAAAAGACAAGTTGGACTGTGTATCTCAGGGCATCATGACATGTACCTCATGAATTGAAACCACCTTTGTCATTTTGATGCACCCTTCATATGAAATAGGTTAGTTAGGTTTCAGTCAGCTTCTGCTACCCATATATTAATGTGAGAGTAAACAGCATTTCAGCATTTCAAGCTTAAATTAGCTTTGTAGCCTGAGCAGACAGGTCAAGAGTTGAAGCATCTCTTCTCTTTTAGATAGCTTGCATTGCTTCCAGTGACTCTATACCTGTTCTTCTGTTTCAGTATGGAGTATTGGATTCCTTTATTCTCATTTCAATACCTTTTCAGTAGTCTCTTAAAATGGCTCTAGTATTTTTTTTTCTTTTGTTTCATACTATGTCTAAAGCTTTTTATGAATGTTACCTCAGGTTTTTGTTAGAATGATAGTGCTGAAAATTGTGCCGTGTGATGTTAGGAAGATAAATCCCTAGGATTGCAGTAACGTGGTATACATGGAGATACTGATACACTAATTTACTCAATAATTTTGCCCTCCTTGCACCTGTTCTAGTTTTTAGCATTGAATCTGATTAATGTTCTGTCATTTTCAATGACATGTACTTTTTTACAATTGATGAATGATTCCTGTTTGTTTAATCACCCCAGCAGTTTTTTCAATGGTACTTTTTTGCTGTTGAGGATACAATGATAAATATCACCCACTTGTTTCAACTCTGGATTAAAATTGCTGTCTTAGCAAAGAATGGGTTGTACATAGTAGTGTGTTACCCATTAGATTTGCATGCATGAATTTCAACATGCAGCCTCCAGATTGGACAGTGATTGAACACACTTAATACACCTTTAAAAGAATTCTGCACATTATCCCTCAAAATCTGGCCACTAAAAACTGCACAACTGTGTATAAGGTGGTGCTTTTGTGTAAGTATAGCTGCTTTGATGGTTCTTAGGTTTCCAGAATCTATGGCAAATGTGAAGTTATTTTTATTAAAAGGTAATTCTCCTTTTCCACCCTTCCCCTCTCCTCCCACCACTGACTAGTATGCTGTGCCAGTATGCTGCTTCTGTGGTACTGGGCTTCTCTTTTAACACCTGGACCTCCAGCCTGTATAACTCAAGGTGGTTGGACCTCACTCCAGTTTTGACTGTGAAGGACTACCAGGAACAAGACGGAGTTTTTTAGTTGATTGGCTTTTTAAACCACCTCTCACATTTCCTGAGATAGAGGAGAGGGGGAAAAGAGGAAAGCAGAGAGGAGCGAACAAATAACAAGAGAAATAAAAGGAGCAGCTATCCTCAGGTTCTCAGTGTCGTCTTGTGTCCTACTTTCTCACCCTGTGAAATCAGTTGTGGCTTCTTTGTATTTTCTCCTACTCAAAAATCTCTCTCCTCCTGATAACTGCTTTGCTAATTAAATGCAGTAAGGTGACTAGGAGAGGGGACGGTGAGGACAGTACCATGGGGCGTTCACCCGGAGATCCTTGGAGAGCTAGAATGTCAGTTGGCAAGACAGGTCTGCACTGGGGATAAAACTCTAGTGGCAGATTTCAGATCATAAAATATTATGTCAGTGTTGTATTTCAGTGGGACAGAGAAACTGTGTTTTTCCTTGTTCTATGTTACCCTGCTATGTGAAATACTTGTTTTGTGTTAAGTTCTTTTAAGGGTCCAGAAAATCAATACGTCCATGTTTTAAGTCCACTGACTGCCACTTAAATCAGAATTTAGCTATAGCACAGTCTAGTAGAACTTAGATGGGGAGCTTGCAAAAGCAAGTTACGCTTCTGGGATAAAGAGTGTTCTTTGCGTTGTCAGTGGATGGTATCTATAGTTGGCAAAAGCTGACTTTAATAGATTCTAGTCTCACTTTTAAAAATTAAAATAACTTTGCTGTAGAAAGGAATTTGAAGGAAAATACCAAATATGCTTTAGAGTTTCAACAACATTCATATATCCATTTGCGATACAGAATTGTAATGTAAACCTTTACTTTTATGTTCATTCATTGTAGATGTTCTCTCCAGTCTCCTTTCTTTTATTTTCAAATAATTTGTTTCTGTTTTTCTCTTTCCTTTTCTTGCCTCTTTGTAAAGGAGTCAATCACTGTCAGCATAAAGTAAAGAAAGCTAGACGCTTTCTCCCTTTCGTCTTCTGTTCCCATGAGTCGCCGCCTAAGGGTACTGCACTGCTCTTTGTATAGGCTGCCTTATTAACCCAAAAGCTGAATATACTAACTCAGTTACTGTTTTTAAACTACTTTAGCCTCAGGTAAACAGAGTTCCAAGAATAATTTAATGACATTTCTGCTACACCTTTCCTCCTATTGAATTGGATTTTCATGCAGTGTCATTAACTTGCTGGTCCCCATTTTTATGGGGACTTAGTTTTAAGCATCATATTCTACAATGACAAACATATTAATAATTTCATTTGTACAGCTATGCAGCCCCTGTATACCTATGGGGTTTTTGGTTAATATATTTTTACTTCATTCTTGGACCCCTGATACAGCATGCTTATGAATGAAATAGAATAGCAACAATAAGCATCAGCTAAGATCACTTTCATTTAAGTATTGACTACAGTGATGCTTTTGGCTGCATACTGGTTCAGCATTTGGTCTGGACCAGTTTGGCTTTGTTAGGGGTAAGAAGAATTGGAGTAATAGGTGCATTACTTTTACAATGTTAATGCCTATTTTCCTTTTATTTATAAATAATGTCTAAAGTGCATCAGCTTGTGCTGTGGGTATTGGTGTGGAATAGGGCCGCTACCATAAATGTGGAATATGGTGCTCGTTTGAACAGCTTCCCGGTAGAGTTTCTCTGTTTGCCACTTGTTTAAATCTCAGCTTTATGTAACTGCAGTATGCTCTGTATAATTACTAGTTAGATGGTTCCATTTCTTAATCATGTGTTAGTGATAGCACAGGAGTGCATTTCCTTTGAAAGGGTGAACACCAACTCTAGTTATCCAAACTCATAAGTGTGTGTGTAAAGTCAAATTGAACTGACTCATCTGGCTGTAGGATATCTGAAGTATTGACTTAAACCAGAAATTGGCATTTCTTAACAGTGCATTAAAATAGTTCCACTCCCAAATTTAATTTTTGTGTAAATTCATGTTTGAAGGTCATTAACTCTGTTTCATCATACAAGCTTCTTAGAACGTATCTTTGTCCCTTGGGTTTTAGGTGAGAAGTCTTAAATTCTGCTACTTTTCTAGTTTCTCTTGAGTCAGGTATATAATATAACTGCAGTCTGAATACTTTTGGATTACTCATGAATTTAATAGTATATTTTCCCCTCCCCCTTCTCTGTCCCTTCTCTCTCCCCCTCTGTTTTTCTCTCTCCTTGCATGCCACCTGGATCTGCAGATGAAATTAGTGGGGACGGTAATATGTTTTCTAGTCTGTGTGTTACTAACATGCAATATGCAACATTTGTATCCATATACCACTTAACGCACATTTCAGTAATAAATTTTATACAGATTTTAGTATGAAAAAGCAGTCTGCTTTGGACATTAGCCGATAAATATTGTACTTTACAGGCTGTGCAACTAACACTTTCTGCTAAACTGGAATTGGGAAAGGAAAAAACTATTTCAAACATGCAGGGATGTGGTATTGCATGCGTTTGCAATGAGAGTTCTGGCATGATGCAAAGGTTTATAGGTTTGCAAGAGTGTCCATTCAGTTTGATTGAAATGTTTGTATCACAAAATTTTTTTGCTAAGTGGGTAAGATCAATGGATGTAACACGTGAGAACTGAGTCTACTAAGTGATGCTCGAAAGGCATGGTAGCATCAAAGTGCTCTGTAGTCTGCTATGGCTCCTTGCATAAAATGAAGCTATACAAGATAGATTAATGTAGATTGAATACATGAAATATTGATCAGGTTTTGGCTACTCAAACTGCTAATTTTAAAGACAGATTTTAATGTTTTCTTCAAAACGTCGAAACTTATTCTAAAATATTTAACTTGTCCAGACTTGATTTCTTTTTTTCTAAAAAATACTGACTTGCTAGCCTCTGAAAACAAGTTGGGTTTTGGTTGTGGGGTTTTTTTAAAGAGATTTTTAGCTATTTTTTGAAAGGATTCCATCTGATGTTGGAAAAAAATCGAACTGCTGCTACTGATAGTGGTTGTATCTTTATTCTTGTAAGTAGGAGGTACTAAAAGGGCATAAATCAGTATGCAAAGGAAGGCAGTAAGAAGAAATAGAGATAAAGTCTTGTGGCCTTCCTCAGCAAAATGTAAAGGGGTGTATAACTTCTCATCTCCTTTCTCTCTTTCAGCTACAAATCAAAGATAATACTACCCCAGTTTTCTTTCTTTTCTTAAACATTAAAAACTCAAAGGATATTTTTTTCTGTCATAAATTCAGAAATTGTGTTTCAGATACTAACCCTACATAACTTTTTATTGGTGCTTATCTTTTATAAATTACAGGCTCTGCTAAATGGGAAAAAATCATGAAAAGGGGAATTTCAAACAGGTGGTTAAGACCATGGATTAGCTATTATGGATTTAATATCGTAAGATGTTTTTTTTCTACTGTTTAATGAATGCATTTAGATTTAGTAAAGCTCAAATTGGCTCATTCACCTGTACCACCAACAGTGTATCTTTGTCCAAAAGTAACCTATCATTTTGCCATCTTAGAAGAATCTGGGTGAAAGGTGAAAAGGTTCAGTGCTGGTTTTAAAATGTGCAAGAGAGCAGCAGTGATGAGCCCTATTTTTAAATCTTAGTTTTTCTAGACTTACCAAGGGCCTCGAAGATAGAACATCTCCTGGAATCACTTCTTTGTTGCAAGTGCTTAGTTCTTGAGACTGCTATAGCACATCCTTCTTGGTAAAGCAGCCTGGAGAGCCTTGCTGAGCTGAATTTTGCTTTAGGCTCTGTGTGGGTTCTGGAATATCTCTTAGCAGACATAGTCATAGTCTTAGCAGACTTGGTAGTAGTCTCATACTGTGTGACTCTAATCGTGGGCTAAAGACTGCATGTGAGAGAGGTCAGTTATCTTTGTTGCAGAACACTTTCAGCGTATCACTTTAATGCCTTGATTGAATTTTCCTCTAATTCCCAGAAACAATGCCAGACATGTATAGGAATTATTTTTTTAATTCTTAGTATCTGTTCCTCTCCAGAGTGTTAAATGTGTAACAAAAAATATTTGCTTAGTTAATTGCATACATTTAATTTATTTGGATTGACAACTGAAGACCCTTTTAGTTTCAGGATGGTTTTAGGCAATGTATCAAAACAATGTAAAGTGCTCTGCGGTGTTCTGATAATGCTTTTATTATGAACTAATTTCATTAATTTAAAATAGAGAGGTGAACAAGCCAAGCCATTTATCACAGTTTGCAAGGACTGTTCCATAGTCTAGTGTGAAAAATGTTTTGGTTTTTTAAAGACCAGTGTGGCACCAGTTCTAGTTTCCAAGCTTTTTAAATTCTTCTCAAATGTCCTTTTTTTTTACATAGATTAAGAACTTTCTGGTATCCACCAATACTGGCTTGTAACAATAGTTGATATATATCATACTTAACAAAAGTTAAAAGCATCTTACCACAATATTACAAGGAAACAGAGTGATTTATCCCCATCACATTGGTGTCACAATAATGATTTCTTTCAAATGGATGCTTATTTTTTAGATCAAACTTGGGCTTATTTTCTACAAAAACATCAGTTCATAATGTAGGGAGGAAAAAAATACCAAGAAAGAGATTAGTGCCTCTGGAGTATGCTGCCTGTTTAGAATTGTGCACTTTCTTTATAATTTACTGAATTTTCATTAGGTGACTCTGTTTTGCTGTGTCCTAAATAGAAATTGCCTAGGAAAAATTTAAATGGTATAGAATTTCCCAATTCTGTTTTTACAAGACATGGTATATTCCTACAGGAGTTTGAAAGAAAAATAGCTTTAATTTTATTTAAGTAATACGAAGTTTGGATTATTTACTGACTGAAGTGTGTTGAACTTCAAAGGTTATAGACAGCCTGTAGTTTCCTGATTGTTGAATATTCAGTTTGTATGAAAATTAAGCCTCTTGTTTATGTATGTGTGTAATATTTATGAGCCTTGCTCTGGTTTCAGAGGTGGCTTAAGTTGGTTGAACTGAGGGCTGCTGCCAAAAGGGATCATCCCATCCTTCTTTCCAGTCTCACTGTGGCTTTGTACCATTCACTGTTCAGAAATCATACCTCAAGAAATGATGCCGGGGAGCTGTAGGAATAGACATATGCTCCAGGGCAGATGGGGAAAAAAGAGGGAGTAAGTCATGCCTTTCAGAGGTGGCCCAATATGTGATCACCTGAAACCAACCCATGAAAACTGCGTACTGGACTTGAAATTACTCAATTTTGAGAACCTCTCTAAGCATTTAAGGTTGGTGAGGAGAATTTAACAGCCTTGAAGGGAAAACATATCTCACTGTTGTAGACTGGTTTTATGACCCTTGGAGAAATTTGTCTGATCATTAGGAAATGACCTAGACATGCTGGAAGTTGCTCAGAGCAAGAGAAGGACCTTCTGATATGACTTGACACCATTTAAACCATTTTGAGAACAGATAATGTAAAAGTCTTAAATTTTAAACAGAGGAAGAAATATACTGTCATTTTTCTGAAAATTTTAAGATTGTTTTCACACACTGTCCATGAGATGTTGATTCTTGTCAGCAAAACTGGCAGTGAATTTCCACTGAACGAGGAAAATTGAGACTAATACAAGAAAGATGGGTTTAAAGTGAGAGTGTGACTTAAAAGATCTTTATGCTCTAGAAGAGTCTGTGGAAAATAACTTACCTTGCCACACTGACAGTAGGTAAATGCTGCCCTGGAACATCTTTACTGTCTGTTATGCCTGTTTGACATAAAAACCTAGCAAACTATTATTCACACTTTATTGAAGGTAAAGCAATTTGATCTGTTAATAATGTTTTCTCCTTACTGCAGTGGAATTTGCTGTTAAAAAGGTTTTCTTTTTAAGTCAACAGTTTAGATGGGTTTCAATTACAGAACTTAAACTTTTTTGAATATAAATGAATCTTCCTTTTATTCCTTCTTGAATGCATCTATGTGACGTAGTATAATTGGCACTGAGGTCATTATCATACCATAAATTATGCATGAGCAAGTTTTATTCACACTATTGTAAATGCGTCCCAGCAATGTTGAAGTTGGGGGTTGTGACATATCAGCCTTGATAAATTGGAGATACTGTTCTGGAGAATTGTTTTCATCTGCTTTTCCCGAAACTCTTGAATTCCTCCCTTTACAGAGACAGATGACTATGCAGAGATTATAGATGAAGAAGATACTTATACAATGCCATCAAGTAAGTATGGTAGTTAACTTGGGAACTTCTCTATCCGAAAGCTTCTTTGGTTTAGCAGGGACTGAATCTTATATTTCAGCCTTAAGTAATATGTGTGCAAAGAAAACATTCTTTACGGTGTTTTGAAAACTCATAGATGCAGTGTTTTTCAAGTTCAGGTTTTGAAGCAGATAAACCAAATTCTGTTTTGCTGCTGTCAGTGACTTCACAGTGAAATTCCTGTTAATGTCTCAAGATGTAGATTTTTTTTTTTTATTGTGATGCCGAACACAGCGCTTTGAGAAAGAATGGATAAGATTTCTGTGATAAGAGCAAACAATTTGGAAAGCTTCTGTGTATTGCTGTCTAACTGTATCTCACCCTTGCTCTATGACAGACTTGCTGCTTTTGAATTCCGTGATAGAGGAAAGTCATCTGTACCACATGCAATTTTGTTAAAGATGAAAGACTTCAGGAACAAAAATAAAAATTCAAAGTTCTTCTGAGTCTTCATCTTTGAAGTAAAAAAAAAAAAAAGATGCATTAGTCACCACAAGGATTTTGTCTTATGGCATGTTTGAATCATAATACAATCTTAAACTGTCACGGCTAACTAATTTAATGTGAAAGTCTAGTATTCTGATTTTAAAAGCTATGTCTCTGAATTTACAGTTGCGTTTTGGCAACCAAGGATTTCTGTAGAAGTAGACAATCTGTTGATAAGCAGACCTGCAAAACCGTCAGGTTTGGTTAGTGTAAGAGGGGAGGATGGTGCTAAACTGGTACCATGTTCTGCTGAAGAACCATGAATCTCTAAGGATTTCTAGAGTTTACTGTGTGGCAGGAATGTTTTGCGATCACTTCAGTGTTTACAACATAGTTTCCACTACTGTGGAAAATATTTGAAAAGCAAGAATATATGTTTTGAAAAACATATATATTTGAATATAAATATTTGAAAAGCAAGAATATATGTTTTCCAGAAATAAACAATGTGTTTTGAATGTCTTGCAGTAAGTCACTACACGATTCTACTAAAATAATTGCAGGATCAAAAAGTACTGTGATAAATTATATCCTTTATTTTTTGTTAACATATTAACTTTGTGTGATTTTTTTTTTTTTTTTCCCCCCTAATCTTTTCATTTAAATTCATGGAAGTAATTACTTGTGGGCCCAGCCCTGGATGATGCTGAACGCTTAAGTATGCCTTCAATTCAAAGCCCATGAGATGGCCTGTTGAAGTGAAATTCATTAAGTGCTTTGGTGGATTGAAGTGGACTCAAGTGTTCAGCTCTCAAAGGACTGAGTCAGTAAAGATCACAAGAACAGACCTGTGACTTCTGCTAATGTAAACTTAAAATTGCATCAGTGTATTTCTTCATTTTTTTAAAAAAATGTTAAAAAATGTTTGTCCTTGTCTTGATTTTAAGAAGCTATATCTAAGTAAGCATTTGATTTTTCTCTTAATTGCACTGCAGAAAGCTATGGAATAGATGAAGGTAACAGGAGACCCTTTACCCATCCCTGTATGCTTGCAATTTGGAATGATGTGGAATTTTTAAGTTTACTATTCACTTTCATTTAATAAACATTTATTTATAGTTAAACCAGTTAGCTTTGGGATTTTAAAGAGGAAAATGCAGTACTTAAAGAAATGAAAAAGGCATGCATCACTTTGTTATCCAGCTCTAGATCATGTTATTTCTGTAGTGTTAATGAAATCAAGTCCTAAGCTGGTTGGTTATTGGTTTTTTTTCTCTGAACAAAAGTAGAGGTGAAAACATATACTGCACATGCTTTTCTGCTATTCCTGAAATACTTTTCCATGTCTGCTAGAAAGTAAATTGCAAATGAAGTAATTCAGTTGCAATTGATTAAATGTTTTGCTGAAGTACTGAGCCATTTTTATCAGTAATATTCTCAGTCTGTTAAACCATGAAGTTAACAAAATTGCATAAGTCCACAAAACATATCAATTTTACTTCAATTACACACTGATAGAGGTGTAGTGCACTCAAAAATTTGCTCTTTCATTTTATCTTTATTTGCCATGCTCTTGTTTCTGTATTTTTTCTTGCAGTTACCTCTTTAAAAATTCTCTGGGCTCATTTGATGGTTCCAAGATCTAAAATACCACATAGTGGAGTTCTCTTAAACATCTAAAGGGATGTGTGCGCTAAGGCTGTATTTAATATCATCGGTATTGCCCAAGGCTATTTGTGTTCTTTGTCTTTTACTAGCTATAATTAAGAAGGATTCAATTATGTCTATTGCATTGAAATAAATAATGCATAGTAGTTAATTTAGCAAATTAGATTTCACAATTCCTTTTTTATTGCTTTGGTTCAAACATCTGTTTAAGAGGTTTCCACTGTGTGTACACAGCATTTGTGTAGGTTGGTGTGCAGCAAATGTTAATCTTAGTTACTCATATGTGAGATATTTGAGTGACTTACTTTGAGTTTTGTATCTTGTGGATTATTTCTTTGCCCTTCATCAGAAATTTAATATTTTAAGTGCATTATATTCTTATAGCCAGAGATTATGAAATTCAGAGGGAGAGAATTGAACTGGGGCGCTGCATTGGTGAAGGACAGTTTGGAGATGTACACCAAGGAGTTTACATGAGTCCGGTAAGCCTCACTTCTGAAATAAAAATAAACAAACAATAAACCCTTTCTAGTTAAAGAATAAAATAAAAAATAAATTTATTCCTTAGGTGCCTTGGTCTGGGTCTTCCAGAACAAATAAAAATTTACTTTGTGATTGATTTTTCAGAATAATCAGCATGTAGAGAATATTTCCTATGTTTCAGATAAGTACAAAACTAGCTCAAGAGTAGTTTCTCTGCTCCTATATCACCATTTTTTATAGATCGGGAAAGGAATCAAAAGAGCCAAGTAAATTATTCAGGACTGTATCAAAGCCACTGGCTGAATTGGAATTAGAAGTCATTGCTTTTAACCCCAACCATACACTCTCTTCTTCATTTTGAGCGTGTCCAAGCATGGTAAGCACACATCCCTTTGGCCATATTCCCCTATTGAGCATTCAGTGTTCTAGAACCTTTTCCAAAGTCTAAAACTGTATTTATGAGTGTTCAGCCTGACTTGGGTTTAGGTTCGGTATTCAGTGCACAAGCTGCCAACTGGGTCAGGATAAGCTGATCTAACTTCTGTGCTGAAATACAGAGAAGAAATTCTAGTCCATTATGGTGTAAGGGCAGTAGCCTACAATAGAGGGACAATAATGTTAAACAAATGTGTCTGTTTCTCCAGTGACCATCTCACTATATCTTTCACAAAGAAGCTTTTATGTTAATAAAGGTACTATTTTTTCCTGAAAGAAAAGATACAAAATACTTGGACACTGATCCAGCAAAACCCCCAATGCACAAGAGTCACCTCAGTGAAACCAGTGAGGTTGGCAGGACTTGTGTAATTTAGGCTATGCTTATGTGTTTTTCTAGACTGCAGCCACAAAGATTATGATAACAATTTAAATGGATGAAAAATTAAGTTTGTGGAAAAAGGCAAGAGAAAGCTGGAAAATTATTTCATTTCAACCAACTTCACGTGTAAAATGAAGATTTATTTCTCATTTGAAGAAACTGTCTGGATATTCAATAGATGATGTAATAATTCATGTGGACAACAATCTAATTCTAACTTCAGAAACAGTATTTCCCAGAAACAGCTGGTTAGCATCCTGGGCTCAGTGGGTTAAATAAATAAATCTTTAATGCAATATGTAAGTAAAGAAATAAGGATAAATGTTATCTATGTCAGACAAGTTTGAAGTTGGTTCTGATATCTTCATTTAGAAAAGCAGATCAGATATACTTTGCATTAAGGGAGATTCTTATTTTTCATTTAATCCTGTCCAAGTTAACAGGAGTACTTGAGGAGTAATGTTTCACTGAACTTAGGGCACAGTGGATAAATCTAGTGCTCTGTAAAACCAGTTAAAGACCCCTTTTGTTAGGGACTACTGTTTTGAAAATGCTGTTTCTCTCCGTTCTTTTTCTTCAATTGGAAAACAGATTTTATTCAGTCATCCTGTGTCTAGTATGAGTTTTTGAAATGGCAACCTGCTGATTACTGTTATTAATAAAATTTTACTACATTTAAGACACTTGAATATGTGAAGGGAAAACAGCAAGGTATCATCATTAAATTTTAATGTACTAGTCACAGAGTGTAACTTACACTTTTGGAAGAAATCTTACAATAGAAAAAAAGGTTAGTTACAATAACATGATAATGTTTCCATCCTTATATATATATTTAGCTCGCATGCAAAAATATAGGGGAGATTTCTGGCCTCTTGTTCTGTTAACTCAAATTTGAATCTGAAAAATCTCATTTATCCCTGTTCATTGCACTTGGAAAGTTCTTATTCTAGGGACTGTGCAGCATCCACCTCTTCTCAAATGCTGCTTACTACTAGGTATTCCTGAAATACCACAACCAGTCTGTATTTATAGGAAACTGAATGGAAAATGTATGTATACATAGAGGATTCTGTTGCTCAGAGGTAAGCAATTCAAGTAAGACTGTCTTTAAAGGCTGATTTACTGTGGGATTAATCCAAGAGTGTCATTTAAAATAGTGTTTGCTGCTTAGTACACAAACTGTTGCCCATCTGATACATCCTCACTGTTTTATCTCCTTATAAGAAAACAAAAGATCAGCAAACCCCTGATATCAGGCCTTTTCCTATATTCATGTTGAAAAATGTCTGGAGTCTTTGCTGGTTGCAGACACTGAAACTCTTTCTTTTGATGCTGAAGTTGGTTATGAGAGGTTTCAAAAACTTGATCTGTAACACCAGGAGAGGTCTTGGTCTGGCAGGCCTCCAGAGGTCTTATGCAGTGTTGATTATTGGATCCTGATTTCAGAAGGGAATAAAATCATCTTAATTTACCCCCAGTTTTTCAGTCAGTTTATGGTCATGCTTATGTATGAGAAAAGGTTTTAATCAATATTTTCCTGCAAAGTCAACTTGAAGAGCTATGTTGTGAGTAACTTAGAAAATAGACATTCAAGCACAATATAAATATTACTCTAATTCTGATAATGTTTGCCTGTAAAAATAGATTTAAAATAGAGCAAGCATGAGCAGATATACAATGTAACTGTGAATCTTCAGCTCTCATGGGCCTTAAAAACTAGGTGAGGACATACATCACCCCTGTAGCCTTTTGGGGAACAGGTTCTTTTGTAATATTCTTATTAAACAATGCGCAATTCCCAATTTCCCAGTTGGAAGAAAGGCATACTAGTCCTTGAGCAGGGCTATATCTAATATAGAAGCTTAATTTTAAAACATTTCATCTGCTTTCAACCCATTAAGAACTTGTATGAGTGATATCTTCTAAGGTGTAAAAATACTAGTTTCTAAGTTAAGTCATGGTGTTTTGAATACTAGTGAAGCTCAAACACCTAAAGCTTCTTTTCAGGAGAAAAACGCTTGCAGCTTCTCTGGGCTGTCTGTAACTTATGGAAAGGGTATTTGAAAAACACACCAAAGCAAGAGAAGATGAAAGATGCTGCCTGAGCGAAGAGGCCTTCTTTGGGCTGTCTCAGTGCTTCTCATTTTTCAGTATTCAGAGGATAAGCAATCAGATGTTAAAATCTGTTTCTGATTTTGAATACGTGTTCTGTTTAACTCTGTTTTAAGCCCTTGATGTAACTGATTGTGAAGCCAATATGTAAAATCTTTGTTTCACTTTTCTTTGTAGTTAGAGTTCAAAATTATAGCCAGTCTTTGCTCTGCAAGAGCCACAAAAAGCCCTTTATGTGGCTTTCCAGGTTGCTTGCTAGCATAAGCCAAGTGTGGCTTATAGGCATATATGTACTTGTTTCCTCTGCAATTGTGAAATCTTCTCAAGAGTTTACCATCCTCAATAACACAAAAAGTTTACAGTAGTATTCAGTTAAACTTAGTATCTTTTGTCATAATTTTGTACGATTTAACATAGTTTAAAACAGATGAAATATTTCCTAGGTGCATTAGATGTAAATGTTGTACACTAGGTGTCTTGATTATAATTAATATTTTAACACTGAAGCTTTCAAAATGTAATTTCTTAACTAAAGATATTTTAGTTAATAATGATTTTCTTTAAAGCAGTTTTGCTAGAATTTTAAAGGACTTAACTTTTGGTGGACTGTATTTGGTGAGCTGTATTTCAGTTATTTCTCAATAATGTCTTTCAGGAAAATCCAGCTATGGCTGTTGCAATCAAAACATGTAAAAACTGCACCTCAGACAGTGTTAGAGAAAAATTCTTACAAGAAGCCTGTGAGTATTAAAGTATTTCTTTTGGGGTAGCTTCTGTAACTGGTCCTTGCAAAGACTGCAGCCATCTGTCCCAGATACCTGTGATACTAATGTAAATCTTTTATTTGTGTAACATGACCTTTTCCTCTCCTACAGTATGTGCCAGGAAGACTGCTTTACATCCTTGCATTGCCCATGTGTACGATTATATGTGGGTTCTTTGGTTTTCTAAATTGAACAGTGATGTTTGACTCCTGTAAGGCTTCAGAACCAGTTTTGGAATATTAGGGATCTGATCCTCTATTTTATTCTTTCTCCTTAATGAATGGGGAAAAAAAAAAAAGCGCACTTTTTCCAGTGTATTACTTTAGAAGGTCAGGTGGTTGTCTTTGTTAACAGAGTTGCTAAAAATGTTATGTCTAAGCGAGATCTGTTTTGACAATTCAGAATTAAAAATTATGATAGGATAAACCAATTTTCTAAATAATTGCCCACAAATATTGTGTTCCCCAAATGGGACATTTCATACATGGAGGAAGGCTTTTTGTTGAGATGAATACTAACAGAAAACTTCTACAAGAATGTTGTAGTTACTGATTTTCTCTACAGTTTGGTTTTGTAAGCAAATTAAAATATGAGACTTAGGCCTTAATTTTTGCCTATTATCCTCTGCTATTGTACATCTATAAATCTCGTAAAGGTATTGTATTATATCAATAAATTATTTGGTTATGGCCAGATGTTACAGTATACTTCTATTCACTATTCCTTTGTTGAAGGATTTTTCTCTAATTGTTCAGAAAAATCTTTGTTCATAGCTAACGGCTTCTTATTTTTGGATGTCAGATTTTTCTTAAATTACTATAATTTTTTCCATTATATTTCTAGCTGTTGCAAAAGTAAATACCGTTGCTTATAGTAATAACTTAGCAGTCAAAGATAGGCTGCTGTCTCTTAACAATGTAGAAGATAATTGCTCATTGAATGCTCCTTTTTATGCTTTCAGCTTGACAGATTAGGAAATGCCAACATAGTAGACTGATAATAGTGCTTTTCAATTTTGATTTAATACTTTTGCTATTTCTTCTTTCCTTTTTTTATTCTAATTCCCATCTGTTACCTTCCTCTTGTTTGCTTTCAGATTGCAAACTCTCAGAAGATACTGCCTCCTAGTTTTTAAGACCACTCTTCAAAAGGCCCAAATCCAATATCTGGAGAGGCAGAGTTGGTTATTTCAGTGAATTAAGAAATTTATTTCCTAATATTTTAATAGTAGGAACATTAAAATTTTCTTGGGTTTTAGTTGTTTGCTTGCGGTGGAGTTTTCAATGCTGAAAAGATGTAGTATCGATTCTTGTGAGGAGGAGCACTTCAGAATAAAAAGTAGATGAAAGAAAATGTTACAAGCAGCACCCATCTCTTCATTCTTGTCTGCTTTTGCATAGCAGTGTATTACTGTTAATGCATTTGTGTATGCTAAAATACAAACCACCTGGTTTGGGGAAATTTTTAATGATCTTCCACTGGCTTTTTGGTAAATTGCTCTTTTCTGCAAGTAGTTCATTCCTCTTACCTCTAGAAGCTGGACGGCAAAATGAAGTAATAACTGTTACCTTTCTGAATTTGGGAGTTTGTCAGCTAACATTGATTGAACTGATCTCTGAGAAGTACTTTCCAAGAGTAGTTTATGTTTAAAACTGGTCAGACCATATGATATAAAACTATTTGTGTTAATTGCCTTTCCATTCCTTTGATAATTAAAACTGTACTCCTGCTTCATTTTTGCATCAATGAAGTTACATTTCCATGTTCTAAACATTGTAAATTGCATTGAGTTAGATTAGCACAAGAGACCCCTAAAGATAATAATTGTGGGTTTTTTGGAATATACATTTTATTTACCAAGATTTTAATACTTAAAAGGGGGCTTATAAGAAAGACAGAGAGAGACTTTTTATCAAAGCCTGTAGTGACAGGACAAGGGACAATGGTTTTAAATGGAAAGAGGGTAGATCTATAGAATCATATAATCATTTAGGTTGGAAAAGACCCCTAAGATCATCAAGTCCATAGAATCATAGAATCATTTAGGTTGGAAAAGACCTGCAAGATCGAGTCCAACCATCATCCACGCCCACTAAACCATGTTACAGAGTACCCCGTCTACGCACTTTTTCAATACCCCCAGGGATGGTGACTCAACCACTTCCCTGGGCAGTCTGTTCCAGTGCTTGATAACCCTTTCAGTGAAGAAATTTTTCCTAATACCCACTGTGAACCTCCCCTGGTGCAACTTGAGTCCATTTCCTCTCATCCTATCACTTGTTACCTGGGAGAAGAGACTGACACCCACCTCACTGCAACCTCCTTTCAGGCAGTTGTAGAAAGCGATAAGGTCTCCCCTCAGCCTCCTTTTCTCCAGACTAAACCACCCCAGTTCCCTCAGCCACTCCTCATAAGACTTGTTCTCTAGACCCTTCACCAGTATTATTTAACATCTTTGTCAGCGACATGGACAATGAGAATGAGTGCACCCTCAGCAACTTTGCAGATTAAACCGAGCTGAGTGGTATGGTTGATACTCTAGAGGGAAGGGATGCCATCCAGAGAGACCTTGGCAGGCTTGAGGAGTGGGCCTGTGCAAACCTCATGAAGTTCAAGAAGGCCAAGTGCAAGGTCCTGCACATGGGTCAGGGCAATTCCAAATGTGGGTACAGGCTGGGCAATGAGTGCATTGAGAGCAGCCCTGTGGAGAAGGACATGGTGGTATTGGTGGATTAAAACTGAGTATGAGCCAGCAATGTGCACTAGCAGCACAGAAAGCCAATCTCATCCTGGGCTGCATCCAAAGAAGCATGGCCAGCATGTTGAGGGAGGTGATTCTTCCCCTCTACTTCGCTCTGGTGAGACCCCACCTGGAGTACAGCGTCCAGTTGTGGAGACCCCAGCATAAGAAAGACATAGACCTGCTTGAGCAGGTCCGGAGGACGGCCACAAAGATGGTCAGAGGGCTGGAGCACCTTCTGTATGAGCACAGGCTGAGAGAGTTGGGGTTGTTTAGCCTAGAGAAGAAGAGGCCCTGGGGAGACCTTATTGCAGCCTTTCAATACTTAAAGGGAGCTTATGAGAAAGAAGGAGAGGTTCGTTATTGGGGAGTGTACTGATAGGACAAGGGGTAAAGGTTTTAAATTGAAAGAGGATAGATTTAGATTAGATGTTGTCGTGGTTTCAGCCCAACCGGTAACAAAGCACCACGCAGCCACTCGCCCACTCCCCCCTGCCCCCGGCCACGGTGGCATGAGGAGAAAATACAAAGAAAGGAAAATATGAAGAAAGACTTGTGAGTTGAGACAATGACTGGGAGGGATCACGCCCCACTTATGGTCACAGGCAAAAGACAGGCTCAATTTGGGGAAGAAACATGGGGAAGAAACAAAATCAGTTTAAAATGCTACCAATCAAATCAAAACAAGGATATTAGGAAGCAAAACCAAACCTTAGAACACCTTCCCCTCACCCCTTCCTCCTTCCCACCTCAACCCCACTCCTGGTTCTCTCTATGGGGAATGAGGGTTGGGGTCAGCTCACTACACCTTGTCTCTGCTGCTCCTTCTCAGGGGGAGGACTCCTCACACTCTTCCCCTCCTCCAAACTGGGGTCCCTCCCACAGGAGACAGTCCTCCATGAACATCTCCCAACATGAGTCCTTCCCACAGGCTGCAGTTCCTCACAAACTTCCCTGGCGTGGGTTCTTTCCATGGGCTGCAGTCCTTCAGTCCCAGCCTGCTCCAGTGCGGGCTTCCCCAGGGAGCGGCGGCCATCTTGGGGGGCCTCCATCCCCCTGCTCCGGCGTGGGCTCCTCTCTCCCCGGGCTGCAGGGGGGCATCTGCTCCCCCGCTCCCCTCCGTGGGCTGGCGGGGGGACAGCCTGCCGTCTGGTCTCACCACGGGCTGCGGGGGCATCAACCTTCTCCGTTATTCCTCCTCACTGACCTCGGGATCTGCAGAGGGGTTCCTCTCACATTCCAATCCCCTCACTCACTGCAGGTTCCCCTTCTGAAATCTGTTCTCCCAGAGGCGCTACCACTGTCACTGATGGGCTCAGCCTCGGCCAGCGGTGGCTCTGACTTGGAGCTGGGGAAGCTTCTAGCAGCTTCTCACAGGAACCACCCCTGCGGCATCCTCCCCCGCTACCAAAAAAACCACACCACACAAACCGCTAACAGATATATAGGAAGAAATTCTTCACTGTGAGGGTGATGAGACACTGGAACAGGTGGTCCAGAGAATTGGTGGATGCCCCGTCCTTGGAGGTGTTCAAGGCCAGGCTGGATGGGGCTTTGAGCAACCTGGTCTAGTGGAGGGTGTTCCTGCCCATGGCAGGAGGGTTGGAATGAGGTGATCTTTAAGGTCCCTTCCAACCCAAACCATTCTGTGTTTCTATGATTTGTGTGTCTTATTGCATAAAATATACTGTGACTGCACTGCTGAGACTGAAAAGTTAATTAAGTCCATGGAAAATAAAATGAGATGTGAACGTAATGATTAAGTGAGATTTTTGTCTGTGTCATAAACTGACACACATTTTTTTCCAGGCATTGAATGATACATACTGTTTTGTCCTTCCTCCTCTTTTAATAGAAAGGCACAGGTTAATGGGTCATACACTGGATTGATAGGTCATTATGTTAACTTACGTTACGCTCAACCAGGGCGGAAGAGCCAGGGAACCTGACTTGACTTGTACCTTCCACAGGAGTTTACTAAAGCAAGCAGTGTTTCATGCTGCCCGCAGAACATTAAATGACCAGATATTGCTTCCAAGCAGTTGTTTCAGGTCCTGCAGAACTGTGATTATATTTTCTGGTCATAGACTAAATGCTTCTTAACCAACTTTTTATTTTAAGAAAAGGTTTTATGTGACTCACCAACTTGTTTCTTTTCCTTTTAGTAACAATGCGTCAGTTTGATCATCCTCACATTGTGAAACTCATTGGAGTTATTACAGAAAACCCAGTTTGGATAATCATGGAGCTCTGTACACTTGGAGAGGTACGAAAAACCCTTATGTGACTGTGGTCTGCTCTATTTAAGCTCATGGATACCTTTACAAAATACTGAAAAAATCACTTCTCAGTACTAAAGCAAAGGCACTCTCCTCAGATGTGATACCGTACTTGTTTGTAGAATTACAGACTCAGAAACAGGAGTGGCAGAATTTGATCTAACTTCTCCACTGAGGGAACTGCATCAGCTCATACCAAAGTGATTTAATCACAGTTTTCAGAGAATTCAATTGCTGTTCCAGAGTGAGAGCATGACCTGTGTCAAGATGATGATAATGCGGTATCATTTAAACAGCATTTGCAAACATACCTTCTAGAAGTGAAATCATGTGGTACATCTCTCATTCTTCCTGAGTAATATTGCATTTTCCCTTGGAACACTGAATTTCTTGTGGGTTTTTTTCTGTACAGTCTCTTCAGCAGAGACCCTAGATAAGATGACTTTCCTTGTTATTATGTCTTTTGGATGAATGGTTTAAACAAAACTAGATCTCAGTTTTTATAATAGATCTGTTTTCTTTGAGCCACGTGTTTCTGAAAATGTGAGCTCAAGTGATGTTTCACACTGCATTGTAAGATAGTCATCGTAATTATCAAACTGCAATACATAGTCCAAGAAAAAAAAAAAAGGCAGAAAAACCTGTAGCGTAGAAGTCCCCTTCTGTCAAAAAATTACAGATTTCCTTTCTAGTGCCCTAATCACTTTTCAAAGCCTTGTTTTAATTTCTAAGGAGACTCTAGTGCCACCTTCTGTTTGGTCCTAACTGCCTTATACTGCAAATATAGCTTATAAAAATTCTGTATTGATATTTGCTACCATGAGCTAAATCCAGTTGTTTTAGCAAATGTAGATTAAAATTAATGCTTCCAAAACAATACTGTTATAATTGGTGTTTGGATTGGCTACATATCATTTTGTTCTGAAATTATTTAGGCCAAAAACGTGCACAGTTCTCAAGGGAAGAATGCATAAAAAGTCCAGGAGTGCTTTACTTTGGAACAGCGCAGCATATGCTCTCAGTCTTCAAAAGGAACCTGAAAGCAATGAACAAAATTTTTTTTTTTTTTTTTTTGTTTGGCTAACCATTTTCATGTGGAAAAAATTGCTTGAATTTAACCCAGATTTCTTCATGGCAAGTGATTTTCTTTTCTTCTCTCCAGTCTTAAGGGAAGACATGCCCATTGATACTTGTGTAAACTTTATAATTAGATATATGCTTTGTTCAAATTTGTTATTTTTTTTTGTCCTAACTTCCTTTTGTTTTTTCCTTCTTTGTGCAAAAAGTTGAGATCGTTTTTGCAAGTAAGAAAATACAGCTTGGATCTGGCCTCTCTGATACTCTATGCTTACCAGCTTAGCACAGCACTTGCCTACTTAGAGAGCAAAAGATTTGTACATAGGTAAGATTTTATACATATATATCTATATACATGTATGTGTATATTTTTATATGTAACTACTTAAAATCTTAGTGGAATACAAGGTGTCATAGATTACCAGATTTTTGACTGGCAGTATTCTGGCTACACTTGCTCAAGTGAAGACAAACGCTTACAAGACATAGTTGGATTCCTTGAAGACTTCCTTATGTGTTTCTTTTTCTTGACTTATGATGAATGTGTAGCAGCAATACTTTGAAACTCCTAAAATCCATTTGCTTGTTTTATGTCAGTCTCCATATTAGTACGTCAGTTTTTCAGATGCTGCCACCAAAATTACACCCTTTTCAAGAGTGACACCTGCTGGCTCACTCCTAGATTGACTTGGAGATAGTGCCAGATTTTATTCAGAATAGATTTCAGCTGAGTTATTGTTTTGTGGTTACAATATATTTTAAAGATGCGAGTCACCTGTAATCTTCTAAATAAAGAAAAGCAAAACAAGGGGCAGCCACCTTCTTAAGTAAAGAACAAAGAAAACAAAATATTTACAAAATATTACTACTTGCTTAACTAGAAAGTGAACCTAAATTCCCTTGTAGGTGTGTTTTGAAATTTATTCCCTTGAATTTGAACATGGGCTTTCTAAGGGGAAGAGACTGGCTTTAGCCTCTAATTGTATGCAATTAGAAGTTCACAGCACTCCAATTATGATGTACCATTTCTTTTTGAACTTGAGCATTTTATTCGTGTGTAAGTACTTAATGTTTAAATTCTATGTGTTTTATATATTGTAGATACAAACACATCTATATGTAAGTATTAGGTATGTATATATATGTAGATTTGTATATAAAAAAATTGTAAATAACAGGCCCTTACGATTGTTACAGATACTTGAATTTGGCCAAGTAGCTGTTTATTTTAACTCTAGCAATAAAATTTCAAAATATAACTTACTCATACCAAACTGAAATGGAAGAAAGTAGCACCAGTCAGTTTGCTGTACTTACTTGACTGCTCAAAGCTAAATCTGTCAATACTTAGTCAAGCCTGCTGAAATCCAGAATCAACAGACACATAAAGCGGGTTGTCTCACCCGGGAAACTGCAAGAGAAGAATGCCCAAGTCTTTTCATAATCCCTGTGGCATCACTAAAAACTGACCTCATTATTATGAAGCCTCTTACACAACTGAGATATTAAAATAATTCATTACCTTTGCAGGGTCAGGAGGCAGTTTTTCTTCTTTCCATCAGTTTTAATTGCCAGAAATTGTTAGCCTGTGATATTTAAATAGATGAAGATAAAACTTTTTCTCTGATGTTGACACTGATGACAACAGTTATTACTTGTAAGAATCAAATGTACTGCAGCATTTCTGCAAGCTTCTGAGAATCAGAAGACAAATATGTAGTTATCTTTTTCTGTACTTGCACACCCAAACCATGACTAGAAAAATAATTCAGTCCTCTCAAAGGCATTTGATACTTCAGGGTTTTAATAATTTTTTTCAAATTATATTTCACCACTTGAAGTTTTTAAATGACTAGAAATAACGTCTACTCTGTTTGGCAGGGATATTGCTGCTAGAAATGTGCTGGTATCTGCCACTGACTGTGTGAAATTAGGTGACTTTGGTTTATCTCGATACATGGAAGACAGTACTTACTATAAAGGTAGGTTGACACTCTGGATCCTTCTTGCAGGCCAGTTAGAACACAATTGCTTCTCACAATACTGAGTTTGTTGTCAAAAGGAATTAACCAGATATTCTTGATCTAGCTGTTGTATTTGTATAAAAAGGCAAACTATTCAACAATTTAATAGATGGCAGTAAATTCCTACATGTGTGCTTCAGAAGAAGAATCACAAAGTCTGTTTTAAGTTGCAAAAAGGAAATTCATGTGTAGGTAAAATTCTGCTCTTTAGGACAAGCTTGTAGTGCTTTCTTCATGATTTTTAGAAGATTATCCACATTTGAGGCCTGTTTGAGATAATATTTGTATTCATGGCATAATATAGGTAACCCACTATGAGTTCAAGGTTACCTACAGATAAATTTTGAGTTTGTTCTGTCATTGATGCTGCATACTTCAGATGCCACTGGACTAGGGAGATTGAGTACAAAAAAGTCTTTGAAGCCTACTTTTTCCCCCATTTTGGATGGAATACTGATCTTAAGTGGCTCTAGCAGCTGTGAGATGTCCTGCAGTACCTGATAGATGGGAAATATAACAGGAGAATAGAGATTGCATGTAGGGTACCAAACAGTAGCATTTCAAATTTGGTGTATATTATGAAACTATGTATTCATAAATCTAGTCTTCAATATATTTCTAGTTTCAGTCATATATTTTAAAATATCCTTTATTTGTCCCTTTACACTCCGTTATGTTTCCTCACTTCATTTATCTGGTATCACTGTGAGCTACATACCGTCATTTTAATTGCTGAGAAGAGAGGGGCAATACTTTTGACATGATCATTTCTTGTGCTTTTGGGGTTTGTTGTTGGGGGCTTTATTGGGAGGCTTGGGGCATTATTTGCTTCTTGTTCGTTCTTTTTTCCATTTTATGTAAGCCCAAACAACCTACCCTTTTTTTATGAATCATTTAAAAACACCTACTCCCTTGCTGAGATTTGCGACAGTTTCAGGTTTGGTGCCAGTACTTCCTTAACTGCAATAGTTGCATCTTGAAATAAGAATTAACTGAAAACTTGAAGAAGCTCAATCAGTCTGAATATTTAGGCAAAGTGCTGCTCTTCTCTCTAGATAGAGGACAACCAGTAGAACTGGTGATACAGTGCAGAAATCTCTTATACAAAATTTGATAGTTGAAGTGCTTCACCAGAGATGGGTTTTGCCTATAAATTATTTCACTGAGAACAAAATCTATGTTTGAGCTCAGTAGTAGGAATAAAAGCCTGCCTTGTCTTGCCGTTCCTGTAGCTTCCAAAGGGAAATTACCTATCAAATGGATGGCTCCAGAGTCAATCAACTTCCGACGGTTTACCTCAGCTAGCGATGTGTGGATGTTTGGTAAGTAAATACCAAATGGTGGAGTTTCTTAAGCGTCCTGTTGGAGAAGTTCAATGTTTCATTTTAACTACTGTAAATGAATAATTTCCAGCTATTTGGCACTATTTCTACTGTACTTTCTGAAAATCCGGTTTCTTCCACATTTTCCATCTCTGTATTTTCCTTTCCTTTTTCTACTCAGCCTAAAGTTTCATGTGCCTTTTTGCCTCTAGTAAGAAACTGACAGAAATGAAGGTACAAGGAAATTAGGTCATAGTCATAAAGGAGATGATTTTTTTACTGTTGTTTTTCCCTTTGATTTCTTTTTGTTATACCATTGTTATTTGCTGTTCCTGTTTTATATTTTCACTTTTTCTTTTGTGGTGATATGCCTGCTTCTTTGCTTAATGCATAGATGAGCCTACATGATGTCCTGTTTCCACATCTTTAATGCTAGATTCCCACTTAATTTGTCTTTCATAGCTCCTGCTAACTTAGAAAATATGACCAGAAGCTGAGTAAAAATAAAGGTAAATGGGAATATCCTGAAGCCTTGATCTTTTTTCCTAAGTATGCAAATTTTTATATTAATCTGATCACCTGTGATCAAACCGGTCCAGACTCATGGTCTGGACAGACAGAAAAAAGATAGGCAATGTAAAGGAACAAAGATGATGAGACTTGAAATAAGAGCAGGACAGTCAGCTAGGAGTTCACCCTCTTTACAAAATAAAATTTGAATGTTTTAAGTGAAGGATATGTGAATTTTAGCAGATTTGTAATGGTTTGAAGAAAAGTCTAGTACAGTCAGAGTTACAAAAATGAAGTCTGTGGAACATTCTGGCCAATCCGAAACTGACAAACCATTTTTCCCTTTGTGCTTTTAACATAGTTTCAACAGAAACTGTTTTATTACATAGCTGCAGCACAAAAATTTGGATCAATGCCAGTGTTAAAACACCGTCAAAGTGAAAATACGCTCTACATGTTGAAACAAGCCAGTTGAAACTAGTCAAAGAGAAAAGCAAACACAGCTCATTCTACCTCATAAAAAAAGTAGATTTGAATATGAGCAACCATTCTGATTTATAATAGGCAAAAGGTAGTTAAATGTGAAGCCAGGCTGCTGTGAGCCAGCTGTGGGTCATGCTTCCTCATAAATAGTTCAGGTTGATAGTGCGTGTGTAACCCTACTGCACATCACTCCTCTCTGCTGCCAGCTGGTAAGTCAAAACTGATTCCTTAGCTATATGTTTCAGAAGAAACTGCATTGTTTGGCTCTACAAAATTGGGGTTTGTTTCTTTTTTAAGAAGTTTTGTCATTTGCCCACACTGGGGAAAATTTTTTTGTGTGTGTTTCTCAGGTGTGTGTATGTGGGAGATCCTAATGCATGGGGTAAAGCCCTTCCAGGGAGTGAAGAACAATGATGTGATTGGGCGAATTGAGAACGGTGAGCGGCTCCCAATGCCTCCAAACTGCCCTCCTACCCTCTACAGCCTTATGACCAAGTGCTGGGCATACGACCCTAGTAGACGACCCAGGTTTACTGAACTTAAAGCACAACTCAGGTAGGGTTATACTTTTGAAAGGTCATTTCCTTGTTCAGAAATATTTATTTTTGCTGTATCTTCTGTTACAGTATTTTCTTTCTGTGGAAAATGCAAGACATAGTATATTAAGTTTATCTTCAGAAGGCTAGGTTGTTGCTGCCCTTTTGGAAATCTGGACCTTATCTGTTGGAGAAAATTAGACTAGGCAATAAATTCAAATACTTGGAAGTATGAATCACCTTCTTTCTCTCCAAAGAAAAACTCCAGATTTTACTAGCAATTTGTTTATAATTTTAGCTATGCATGCTGCAATCCTTGGGGAGAGGGGTAGAAAGAATTTGTAGCGATTACCTAGTCAAACATGCAGTGGATAGTTCTGGGGCAGAAATGTATCCTTTCTTGAATAAATGAACCATCAGGTGAGTGCTGTTGAATGTTATTTTCATAACATATGTAGCACACTAGTTGTGCTCTGACAGCTGTGTCTGCACAATTGCGGAGCCTGCAATAAATGCAACATCATTAACTAGAAATTCTTTTGTCCTTTGTAAACCAGAATATAGACTGCCTTATGTTTATCTGGGAATAAATGTGAGCACACACTTTTGAGACCAGTCTAAATTCACACCCTAGTTTATTCTGCAATAATTTATTCCAGTGTCCATATCTCCCATATAACCAGCCGCAAAATGGGAGTGATATTTAAACTTTGAAACATCACTGAGATACTGTGCAGGCACATTTGATATTTGTGACCACCTTTGGCATTTTATGAGTGCTCAGTATCTATTTTGCCTAAGTCAATATAAGCTTCAAAGTATAGGTAGGTATTGTAATCCACTCTTGGATTTGCTGTAATTCATTGCCGAATTCTTCAGTTTTATCTTACATCTTTCAAAGTTGTGCTTTGTGGCATGTTTTATTTTCGTAATACCATTTTGTGCTGTCGCTGGATGTTCATGGTACAAGGTAATTCATAGGTGGTTAAAATAAGGGACGTTTTTAATATAATTATGATGCAGTTTCAGAGTTGCTATATGGATAACTTAGCTACCTTTAAGTTTTTCCTGTTTCTTAAAATTTCATACAGTTCCACCGTCTGTTACTTGAATATGTAGCCCTTCTCACAAATAACTTACCATCCTATTGACTGTGTGGGGTTAACCACAAAGGAAGGAATGGTAGGGCTGGGTAAGGAAAAGATACGACACAGTTGTCTGATTTGGGTAATAGGTGGAAATTGGCAATTAAGTGTTTCTCTTTTTTTTTTTGGCTCTGGAAGAATAGGGTTCTTTCTCATTTACAGTAAGATTGTACTGATAACTTACAGCTGACCAGCACGGAGGAGAATGAAGCCCTAAAAAAATGTGACTAGGTAGATGGCTATGGTGTGTAAACCCAGGCAGAGAGAGTATCTCACCAGCAAGGGTAGAGGATGAGTAAATCCAGAGTAAAAGTAATTGTGTTGAGGGTTGACATAAATGTAGGCTGTACTCAGACAGAGAGTGACAGCAGCAGCATTTAAAATGGGATGAGTCTGGAGGGGGAACGGGAAAAAAGTGAAAGACATGGAACAGTATCGCCAGATAAACAGGATAGACCAGTGTCCAAGAGCCTGGCTGTCCTCAGAAATGCACAGCCAAAGGGCGAGAACCAACACTGACAACATGCAGCAAGGCAAATTTTCATTAGTTAGGAATCAAAACGTTTCCCAGTGTGCATGGGTAAGCTCTGAAATAGGTCACCCAGAAAGACTCTGGAATTTCAGTGCTGGGAGACTTTCAAACCTGGACTGGAAAAGTCTCTGAGCAGCCTCACCTCACCATGCATGAGCCCAGCTTTACCAGGAGATTGGACTCAAGACCTCCAGGAGTCCCTTCCAACCTAAACGATTCTCTGGTTCCAGATGAAAAACGCACTGAGGGGGGTGGGTTTTTGCTCCTCTAGTCATGCGAAGAGATTCGAAGCATTGTTTAGAGGACAAGCTGTCTCCTGGGGCCACAGTAACCCTACACCCCAGTTTTTACTCTCACTGAAGCAAAAAGTTTTCTGCCACTCCAAACCGGTGACCTTTATCTCCTGGAAGTTAGGCAGCACGGTTGTCCTTAGGGCTTCTTTGCGCTGCTCGCAGAGTCAGCCTCTTGTTGGAAAGGTTGCCAGTTCCCTTATGATGAGGCAATCTCAGGCAGCTAGGAAAGATTGTGTTTCAAAACTCAAATTCCCATGAACTTGCGAAAACAAGCCATTTCCCTGGTGGCCTTTTCTGTGTGGTGTTGCTGCTGCTCGTTCTGGATCCTATCCAGGATAGTCTTTTCAAGCTGAGAGCAGACTAGTTGTTTGCTTGAAGCCAATGATACAGCACCGCAACGTTCCTCTCTGTTTTGATGAGAAAAAGCGGCTTTGGGAAAAAACTTCTTTTCTGCGTCTGAAATAGCACTGATGGGAGCATAAGCATTTCATGTGTTCTCTGTTGATTTGATGCATTTCCCATTTCCTAGTAAAATCTGCTTTGCACAAACTTTATTTGCAGCTGCTTGTGCAATGCAAAGATGCTGATTACTGTAGAATTTATGTCCTGTTATTAGGGTAGTAGTAAGGCTTGATACTTTGTAGCATTTGATGTGTCCAGAGCGGATAGGGATGCATTAGTCTTCTCAGCAAACGCAAAAACAAATGGGTGGATTGTGCATTTCCAAGTTTAATTCCTCCTCACATCCTAGGTCCCTTTTTCAATTTTGGGGGGTGGTAGAAGTGAGAATAAGTCAGGAAAGTGAGGTGCTACCCTACTACTCCTGGAATTCTGTCACAGATTGGGCCAGAATTAGATTCTGTGAATCGGGAAGCGTGTGTTGCCTTGATGATTTTGTGTAGAAGAGATTTTTAGTCTTGCACTACATGGTAAATAGTATGAGGCCCTTCGCAAAGAGTTTAATGTACCCAAATCACGCAATATCACTTTTACAGCATTTCTCCTCAGAATGACTCCTAGCCACTTACTAGAACCATACACTTACTATACTATATTTGTACACTCACTATAACGATAGACTATCTCATACATACGTGTATTATTAAATTTAATTTATTCTTTGCTATGTTTAATATGCTGCAGGTGTGTATTGCTAAGGTATCACCAGTATACTCAAAGGCTTTCTTATAAGTCAGCTCCCAGGCTTGTGCTTGCGAGTTGTTCCCTTTGGTTGGTAATTCTGTTAAAACTTGAGGTTTTTTGCATTGGAGATTAAGTTGGATTTTAATTTTGAGCTTTCAAATTAATGTAATTGCATGACATTTTTACTGCATCGTTGAATGAATTTTGTTTAAAGTACCTTTCTCCTAAAAAGAGCAAAATAAGCAGCGGTAATATCGTTGCTGTGTTAAGAGTGTCAGTCTGGCCCTCTGTTGGTCACTGGTGAAGATGCACAGGTTTTAACAGAGTGGATGACCCCACTAGCATCCTAGCGCTGCAGGTCACATTAAATACAGCTCTAAAAAGAATGAAGAAAAAAATTACTTTTTTGATTCATGCTTTTAAAGTCTGTTTTTTATGAAAACAGTGAGATAATTAACTGATGAGAACTGGACTTGAGCTTTCTTGTGACTGCATTTGATGTAGGTCCTGAAATGTTGCTTATAAAAAAAAGAAACAAAACTGGTAAGAGTGAGGGCAGTTTGAGTCCTCTCCTTTTGTGGCATCTTGCAAAAAAAATATTTTAAGACATACTTGAAAAACATGATGGAGGCTACAAAATGCTTCATTAGCCTTTTGCTCTTTGACAGTGACCATTAAGAATAATATATAATCCATATGAAAGTGATTTTAAATTAGGGCAGTATGCAAAAATATGTTCATTTGCATTTCTGGTAGCCGGAGACCACAGAGAGAAAAAAAAGCTGCTGCTTGTTCAGGGTCAGCACTTTCTGTAGGTTCCCACATCACCATAGCAGCAAACACTGGTATTGCTGTGCCTTTTGAAACATAAGGATACATTTTAGTATTTCAGATATTCCTACACTGAAGCTCGGAGTAAATGTTTCCTTCTCAATGTCACAGGCCAATTTCAGTAAAAAGATTATTTGTAAATTAAGTAACTTTATCAATTATGCAAACTTCTAATAGTTGAGATTTTTCATCAGACTAAATTTAGCCAAGAAGACGAGTTAAGTTTGTCTGTACTACCTCAAGATTTGCTAGGGAAATCATATGAATAGAAGTACTTCTCTGCTTCCTCCTCTTTGCTGCTAAAAATATGTGCAGTTTGGGAAAATATGCCTAGATCTGACTTTCCTGACCTTCTGTAAATTCTAATAAACTGTTCAGAGTACTTGAGCAGCTGCACTGAGAAAAGGTCAAAAATATCTCTTGGCATGCTTTCACTCTGTCTATGGATTGGTCTTCCCTTTGTAAAAACAAAGACGTTTCTGTGAGTCATTTATATTCTTTGTGTTCTTTCAAGTAATGCTTTTCTGAGGCATTTCTATTTTATATTCTTGTCAGCAGTACTCAAGGGCATCCCAGTACAAATTCTGCAGCCGATCAGCCTTTGACCAGGCTACTTACTGGGTTGCTGGGGAAAGGACCTCCTGATGACACAGGCAAAGGGAGCAGCGTGGGATGAATTAGAGTTGTAAGGCAAAAAGCTGAGCCTATGTTATGAAAAACAAGTAATTTCAGTAGAAATTTGTCATTTCCAGTGATATGATTGAAGTTAATGGTGTTGTATTGAATACCGTGACACCACAGAATTGGCTTTGATAGCAAGGCAGATAGGTATTGGTGTTTCATTCCTTTTTATGGAAAAATACGACTGTGCTGTGACAAATTATGCTTATGGCCCCAAATTGTCAATAAGCCATCTCTAAATTTAGTTAGCTGCTTTTAGCTGACTTCTCTTCCATTCTTTTGCTCAGATTAGAGCAACTACGGTATCAACAGCTTTGTTAAAAATCTGTGTTCTATTCATGCAATATCTGGGTGGATTTTTTGTGGTGTTTTGTTGCGGTTTTTTTTTTTTTTAAATCTTGAGGTATTTCTTGAAAGATCATAATTGTGGTTCATGGCTATGGATGCATGTTGACTGATTACTTGAGCTACATAAAAATGCATGCTGAATATCTGAAGTGTGACCTAGCTTTAAAGCAGTGTTTTTTGGCTAGTTCTTCATGGGTTCAGATAGGAAATACTGCTTTTTCCTTATTCTGAAGGAAGAGAAAGGTAAAAGAGAAAGATTTTCTCGTTTTAGTTCCCTCTGTTGCACTCTAGCTATGTTTCCGTGGTAGTTCTATCAGGATGGCTTTTGCAAATAACGTGTCTGATTTTGGTTTTGTTCCACATTCTTGTGCTACTTCAGCAGTGATGGATTGAAATTGCAGCAATACTTACAAACTTGGTTTAGCTGCAGTGAGACGAGATGCCTTCTCTGCTTTTCAGAAGTGGCATAGATTTTTTTTTTGGCTGAGTAAGGAAAAGCAAAGTTCTTGTCTCCAACCAAGCAGGAATTTATTCTTGAAATAAGCAGTAAAGTTCCAAGATTAGAATAGATTGCTGTAGTTGACCTCATCCCCCTGCATGAGTAATTCTGGGTGGTTATTTAGCAGACTGAGCAGGAGATTATAAACTCAGAACCTAGCTTTGTTTCTGGAATCTCTTGAGTGATAAAGAAGCTGGAATAGCTCCTTTGCAGGATTATCTTTACACTGGGGATAGCAATATGTAAATAATCTTCCCTACTCACATCTCCAGACTATCCATGTAGCGTGCAGCTCCAGCGAATTTTCAGCTCCCTATTTCAAAGCTTCATTCTGAGTATTTTTCAAATGGCAAATATCCAACATTAATAATCCACATAGCAGAACTGGGAGGAGGCTGCTGTGGGGGCAGCAGTATCACGTTGAACTTCAAACAGTCTTTTTAATAGTCAGAACAGTGGTAAGTAGCGAACTAGTTTTACTACTGTCTTGTACTTTGTTGAAAATGTAGCCTTTTGACCTGAATGTTTAGAAGCTGAGTGAATACTGTCAGATATTTCTGTTGTGCTAAATTAGTTTGCTGAATGTGTTCCTGGTTAGGCTAAAATGTCAGAGCTGAAGACATAGTAAAATGTTTTTTGTCTGCTTTGTTAAAAAAAAAAAATCCCAGTGATCTGAAGCTCTGTTGAGTTTCAGTAAAGAACATTTTCAGTTGGTTTTGAACCTTTGCAGCAGTTCAGCAGAATATTTTCTTGGGAAAAAGAAATTTTCATGCAAGTAAGTGCTTGAGTCTTTGAGGATTTCTCTGTGTAATTATACATCAAAAGAACTGTTAACAAGCAAAAAAAATTTGTGCAAGATCAACCACAGCTTTCTAAAATCACAGTGCTGCTTCTGTTGTTAAAAGCATGCTGATAATCCTACAGAAGTATTTCTTCCTGATACTGGTTTTCAGAAATCTAACCAATATAAGTAAAAGAAGTTTGTGGTTCTGTGCTCAATTGCTTTGTCGAATAATGTTCCTAAGTCTGAAAAATGTGAGAGCTCTGGGGAGAGGTTTGTGAGACACTGAACTGGAGTTTTGCTTAAATATAATACTTTTTTCTTAGTACGATACTGGAGGAAGAGAAGCTGCAGCAAGAAGAACGAATGAGAATGGAATCTAGGCGACAAGTCACAGTGTCCTGGGACTCAGGAGGATCGGATGAAGCTCCTCCCAAGGTAGCTAAGACTGCAAATTATGTGTGTTTAAAAAAAAACCAAACAAAAAAACCCCTTTTTATTCCATTTATTTCTTAAAAGCCTCCTTTGACGGGTTTGTTCAAACAAAGCCATTCTGGCCAATTTTGTCATCATCTGCTAATACTTGCCTGAAATGACCTGACTCTACTTGACCTATTACTAGAACTGATCCATGCTATAATAGCACACTAACGATTTGCTGTTTCTTTTTTCTTCTTTCTTGTAGCAGTCCTATGAAATGTTAGCTAGTGAGTTCTCATACCAGTGTGAAGTTTATTTATAACAGATCAGTGAGAGGATAGAAATCAACTAACTGCATTTTCCTTATTCTGGACAGAAAATTAGGGGTTTGCTTTCAAGGACCTTATTTGTTTTAGCTTACACTTAATTTTGTTTTATTACATGTCTGTCCTGTTCGGATGTCACTGATGTGTTCTGCAGCTGTGGTAGTCTAACATCACCAGTTGCTGAGCACTCTTCTCTCAGTAACTTGGCTGCTTCTCATCAGAGTTATTTTGTACTTTGAAGGATTGAGCCTGTATTTTGAAGAATTTAATTTTGTGCAGGCACCACTGTATTGTGGACTATTACCTGTGTCCTGATCAATTTGTGATGAACTCTTGTATCTGTAAACACAAACCCTGGTACAGATAATAATTTCAATAGTACTTGTGTGGCACCTTCTGCTGCACATGTCCCCCAACAGTCATAGGAAGGCAACTTATTTTTATTTTGTTTTGTTTCCCCATTCCCAGGTTGTTGCCTGATAGATTTCCAAGCTTGGTTCTGCATTTTGATAGTTTTATGGCAACCAAGAAATACGGGCAGTGGAATTGTTGCTTTCATTTCAGGGTTAAAAACAGCAAACAATCCATCAACCTGTTTAGTCATCTGAGATTAACTAGCAGGATTTGGTGTGTATATAAACAGACGATGTTCTGCGTTACAGAAGCAGATAAACTGCGTAAATTTGAACAATGTGGTACTTAATTATTACAACTTTGTTTGAAGAATTTGTTTAGTCTTGAAGCTTTGGGGCTAATCCAAATAGAATAAGTACCTTTTACTAATGTAATATATGAGCTACGCTGCATTAGAAATGATCATCATTAGAGCTTTGGGTGTGATGTATAAACTGAAACACTTGACAAAAGATGTGTTAAGATTGAAATTAATTCTACCACTGCATATCTTTTTTGAGGAAGTCAGTACGTCCTCACTGTATATGCAATACATGTGTTGGTTAGGTTTTTTTATATAGTATTTTTGTGTAAAATACGGGTGTGCATACTAATGACATTTGAACAAGTTGAATTTCATAGATAGGAGATTTTAACTGTCTCTTAAGTTATTATCTGATTTTCTAATGGTGTCAACTGATTTTTTTTCTTCCAATAATTCATTATAAAAAATTCAGGTCTTTATAGGTCTTAACTTCCATTTTATTTATAACCTTAAACTCCTACACATTCTCAAATAATTCACGGATATCACAATTTGTACTACAAAATTACTTGTATCTCACCGTGGTTTCCATTAGAAACCTAAGACAGAATATACCCTAGTACAGAATGATATTTTTCATGAAGTGGTGATAAAATTCTACAATCTCAAAGTAATGTGATGGTCGCCTTTAACTGCCAGAAGGACTGAAGGAGCCCATTGCAGAATGATGAGGACTGGGGGCTTTTTTTCCCTCTTTCGTTGATTTTTCTCCTACTGAAACACCCAGCAGCACTGTTCCTCATCAAAAAAAAAAAAACAAAAAAACCCCAAACAAAAAACCCACAACAAAAAAACCACCCAGATACACTTTGGAGGTTAATACCAAACAAAACAACAGAATACTTCTGCTTGGAAGATAGTGTATTGTTCTGAGCAACATTTTCCAACATAACTTCTCTCAGTAGTGTGAAATTTCTATACCTATTCTGGCAAAAGGATGATCTGTTCAATGTGTGCAGAAAACCAGGCTCCTTTTCGTGCATTTTTTTTAATAGTGCTGTCCAAATTTCTGATGACTTTTCTCATGTATTCCTGTGATTATACATCTTGTTTGTTTATGTGTAAAGTACTGCCCTTTTCCTGAAGGGGTAAAGACAATCAAATAAAGACTCTTGATAGCTGGTCTTGAGCTGTCCTTTCTAATCAGAGCTAGTTGTGTCTTGTTTTTCCTTGGCTCGGAATGGGTTGCAAAACAAAGCATGGATAATGAAGCGACCATGGAATTCAGAATATGATGAAAAGCACCTTCCATGTTGAGGCAGTTAGTTACACAGAAGTTAATTATCAGAACTAACTTTAGTCCTCAGAATAACACATGGAAATAGTTATGCTAAACAAACCAGTTTGATTTGTGTTCTGACTGAGGCGAAGGAATTTACTTTGGGAACAGTCACAGAAACAACAAATTAATAGCAAAACTTTATGTACTGCAGATCGTGAACTTAGGAACAATGCTATATTTGCACCGGGAAACTTGATTTAAGAATTATGTTCCTAGGTGATGTCCTCTCTGGAGTTAAACAGCACAGAGCAGGTCATTTAGTGCAAGCAATTAAATATACACAAAGAATTCACAGAGCAAGCATTATTCATTGACATACCTAGCAAACAATTCGGCTGCATCCACTTCCAAGCGAAAATGGAGGAAAACTTAATTTTAGTTGTTTAAAAAAATGTTAATCAGTTTAGAATATTTATTTCAGGGGTTTTTTCGAGCTTGCTTTTGTGATGCACTACCTGTAAATGTTTGTCTCGCCAAGGAGTAATTTTCTGGTTTTAGTTTTCTGTTTCTAAAGACTCTAAAAATTCCTTTACATTTACAGCCCAGTAGGCCTGGTTACCCCAGTCCGAGATCCAGTGAAGGGTTTTATCCAAGTCCACAGCATATGGTACAGCCAAATCATTACCAGGTATTACATTTAACACTGTGCATGTATTTTTTCAAATGTGGGGTTTATAACTCAGTTGCAGCTAGTGGGTTTGATTCATGTCACATGGTTTATTTTCATTCAGTTCTGTCAAATGTTTTTTGTTCTACTACATCAGAACAAACTCTAAACTAGCCTGGTAGGTTTACTCAGGATGACAAATATTTTCATATCTGATATGGTGCTCAAATTCCTAAAACTGCAGTGAAACACATCAGACATTTTCATATTTATTGAAAGAATGTGGTGTTCATGTGAACGTGTGTCCTAAGCCATGAAATTACTTGCCTTATGAAACGGCATTAACTGGTGGACTTTCCTTAGGCTTATTGATACTCTGTTCCCTGATGTTTCTCTGAAACATTTATATTTTCTATTGGCTGATAGCTGCCTTTAGATCTACCACATCGTATAGTCACAGGTTTTGCTTTTTCCTAACACTGCTGAAGAAATGTAAAACAAAAGTTTGTCATGAAAGTACTTTAAGCATTCTTGGGCTTGTTCAAAGCTACAGCCATATACAGCAGTCTTGGTCAAGACTTTTTTTTCTCCGTGGAGAGGGGGAGGTTTTCATTATTCTAATGAGTACTTCAGGCTCATTAAAACTGCTTTTGATTTTCCTGTGTAGAAGTTCTCAGGCCATGCAGCTAAGCACACTAATTACATGCTGTCACTCAAGACTTAAGTTTGTAACATACACTAGGGGGTGTATTTTTATATGGCTCTGTAGGGCGATGTTTGCAGGCTCCTAGTAACTTGAATATGAGCTCTGCATGTGTAGCTCTTACAAATGTATCAATGGATTTATTTTTGTTCATGAGAGGACTTAGATCTTCTTAACTTCAGAGGTTAAAACACTTTCTAATGCTGCTGGTTTGATAGGTATCCTCAAATAGTTATTGTCAAAAGTTACAGTAATATTTCTATATATTTATATATAGATATTCTCAAATAGTTATTGTTCTGATAGGCATCCTCAAAGACTTAAAAAAGAGGGTTTGTGTCATATTTTGGCTTGGCTTCCTTCTTCTGATGTTGCTTCTCCTCCTACCTCTCAGTGACTGCTTGAATTGAGTCATTTCTGCGCTCTCATATTTACTCCCTTGGTGTGTGTAGGGGAAGCTATGAATAATGTGGAAGCATAGGTCTTACTAATATAACTTTTTTTTCTTTTTTCTCCACTACCACCCCACCCCCAAGGTGTCTGGCTACCCTGGTTCTCATGGGATACCAGCCATGGCAGGCAGCATTTATCCTGGGCAGGCTTCTCTCTTGGATCAAGCAGATTCCTGGAACCATCGGCCTCAGGAAATATCAGTGTGGCAACCAAACATGGAGGTATCGTGAACTGACACATCTGTTGTTGAGCTCTGTAAAGTAAATAGATTTTTTTTTATTATTTAGGTACATTTGGAGATTACTGCAGGAAAATTGTTTCTTTGGTATTTTTTTAATTGCCTTACTGCAGTGGGATAGGAGTCATAACTGAATTCTATTCTTTTTGAAACAAATCGTGCTATGTGATGTTGGGCATACAGTGTGCTCTTACACAAATTCTTGATGAAGTTATTACTACTTTGTATCTTAACTGAGTGATAACAAATATTTTGTGTTTGTTAAAAGAAGGCTTTACTGAAACTTACTGCTGTTAATAGAGATGGGAACATTCATGTAAAAATATTTAATATCATTACAGTTTAAAAATACTTCTTGTGGGAGATATCCAGCATAGCTAAAGTATCTGAAGCTTCTCTGTAACTTAGCCGGAACAGAAAATGAAATGGTCTGCAAAACTGTTCTTGAGTTGTATTCCTGTTAGGTGCTTTTCAGCCTGTCATGATTGAACAGAGCTGCTGCAAGGAACATCAAGTTAATCATCCCTTTAACCTTCCATCATTTTTTTTCAGTTCTCCTCCAGTATTTTATACTTTTTTCATTCCATTTTATCCTCCCACAAAGATTCACTTTGTGCAGCTTCTGTCTTAAATCCATTCCCTCTCTAATCAATGCTCTATTCTCTGTGCCTCTCACAAACATTTAAGTGATAACTGAGGCTTACCCCTTAAATAAAGACGAGCAGATATGTGTCCAAGTCTTCAATTTGCCTCTGCTTACTCTTGGTTGATTTGGCCATATATAGTTGAGGGTTGTAGCCCCAAGTAGTTCAACATCCCTGTAGATTATCGACTCTAGAAACAACTTAGTCTAACTATGTCGTGCTTGAATAAAGTATTGGTGGAAGCACAGGAATGCTTTGCACGTGTTCGTAATAATAAGTCACAGCCAAAGTTTTCACAAAAACTTGGGAAGTTGGTTGTCTAAAACCAATGTCAGTGAAGTTTGTTACCAAACTCCCCTCAGCTTTTTGAAAAATACTAATTTATACACTACTTGCTAATGATTTCCAGACAGCGTTGGGATATGGTATATGGAGTATTGTAAGCTTAAGACATGCGTAAAAACTTGTTAAAAACTCCATTAAAAATGTTTTTGTGACATGCTTTGCAAGTGTCAGCTAAAACTGAAAAGCGTACTTATTTCGGGTAAAAATGTATCTTGCAGCTTTTAACAACTGGCTAGTTACATTATTGCTCAAGACCGAGAAAATGAAATTGATAAATCTGTTTTTGTTGTCCAACTTAAATGAAGTGCAATATATGAAGTTACAATGTTGCTGAAAAACAAAACAGAATTTTTCAAATCTTTTTGGTTCCAGTGATTAGGAGCAAGGCAGATAAAATGTTTGTAGTTGGAAAGAGTTTCTTCTGATGGTCTGCTTCAGTTTATAAGGAGTTGAAGCAACTCTGCGTGACTGCTGTTTTGCATTTCGGCTTTTAAAAAAATCTATTCTTGCAGCTGTTTATAAAAATTTTATGTTGTTGTGAGACTGAATAAACTTACTCTGTTTTGTAGGATTCAGGCACTTTGGACATAAGAGGAATGAGCCAGGTTCTACCCACACATCTCATGGAGGAGAGATTGATACGACAACAACAAGAGATGGAAGAAGACCAGCGTTGGCTTGAAAAGGAGGAACGATTCCTGGTAATACTTTGTTTCATAGTGCTTCTTAATTCATTCTAGTTTTTCTTTTTTTATTGCAGCTTGCTAAGACTGGTCACTTCTGTGAAATGAGAACATTCACTCAACACAGGAGTCACTACCAAAATGTAGGTTTGGGAACAGTTCTTGAATTAAGTGTTCAGCTAGTGAGTTCTGTATTTCAGATACCTGGAACAGCTGTGGTTTTTAGTGAATCTCATTTTATCCAGTTGAGTATTTATGTGTGGGAATCCAGAGATTGCTGTTTGTTCTTAAGGAGATAGATGTCTGCATACTTTACCCCTAAAAAAGGGGTAACGTAACCATCAGCCATCTAAGAACCGTGATTGTAGTAAGAGTTGTAAGCAGTCTTGCACTAGAGGAATAACGAGACACATTAGTGGGAAGAAATAAGTTAAGAAAGAGCTCTGTGAGGTGGGGAAGAAGCTGCGAACATCATTGGGAGGAGCAAGAAGAAATGCAGTGGTAATGGGATCTTCTGTTGCTGTTTCTCTGCAGTTCCATGTTTTCTTGTTGTCGGTGCCACTGGTGTATGTTTTGTAGTTCAACTCTGGTTTCCCGGTTGTCAAAATTCAAGTTCTGTGTTAAAATTCTTCTACTCGAGACTGATGGCTACAGATGCAGCAGAGGATGGTAGTAGCGTATTACTCTGTACAGGCTCATGCTGGGGAGCCTGTGAGTGCGTGAGCCTTGCTTGACAGGTGGCTAATTGACAGTGGTTTGGTATGAGTTGTGACAAACATCAGTCACGTGTTTGGTCTTAAGCATGTTTCAAGGAATGTTTTGGTTTGGAAGCCTTTTATATTGTAAACAGTTACAAAACATGCCTGTGTAAATGCAGGTGGCATAGGTTTGTTACAGGAGGTAAGTTTAAATAAATATGCTCTCTATGTAAAGCAGATGATGATAATGCTCTGTCGTTTCTGTAAGAGTTCTCTGCACTGTCTAGAGCTGGTCTCCAGGAAAATCTTAATTGTATAGATGAATTAGTATTATTTGAGACAACGAAGTTGCTGGTCGTGACTGTCTTACAGAACTTGAAACAGTCTTACAGGGATCTTGAAGCCAGGACATTAAGTTCCTTGAAAATAAGAATTTATGCTTTAATCTACAGAAAGCCAGTGAGCGGGAATGGAGAGCAGATCTTGTACGTAGACAATGTTACCAAGACCTTATTTCTTGCCAACTGAATTGCTTTAGTCTCTCAGGGTTTTAGTTATGTATGGTATTCAGAACTGTTCAGAACAGCTGATGGCTGTGAAGACAACCAAGGTAGGATAAATCTCTACTAGCTCTTGAGAGCTACAGATAGATGTCTCCATGTTCAGTACATGTTCTAGCCAAGATCCAGTTTGTGCCAGAGTTGAGATGTTACTTTTGATTAAAGGATGTTGAAGTTTGCTTTTGGCTGGTTTCCTTGTAAGTGCATTTGGGAATTTGCGGTTTGCCATTGGATGACTGTAAAGAAACCACTGTACCCAGATTGCTTTGTCCAGTTTATTACAAGCTGAAGAGAGGGAGGGGAAAGGAAAATTTCTTCCCTAATTTAGGCATTAGCTTTTCCAGTCTTGAGTGGCACCAGTTGCTTGTGACTTTCACAAGCCCAGGAGGTCAAACTGATCCCATTGTCAGTTAAAACTTTCAAGATGGTCAAGAACTTTTTGCGAAATTAATATGCTTACTGAGAATAAGGCATTGTGATTTCAGGTGGCGGTAGATTGTGTGGGAACTTTCTGCAGAAAAGTTTCTGACCTTTCTGAACTTTCTGGCTTTTTCTGCAGAATAGATGATAATTATTTGTAGTGTTTGTTATTCTGTTTTAATTAAGCCTCTGGACCATTAGGGTGTTTACCATCCCCCAAATTGCTGCTTGAGGAGGGACTTGCTGATTTTTCTTTTAATCTGTAATAGTCTTAGCATATGTTTGGAAAAGAATTACTGTTTTCATTATGTGTTAGTTTTTATTGTGAGGAGACACCATCTCTATTGCCACCCCCTACTCAAAGGAGAACTAGGTGATGAACTTGTGAGCAGCCTTACAGCTCTGCAGCTTTGCCAGAGCTATATTTGGTTGATGTAAACCTTTAGAGGGTTAAACAGGCAAAAACCAGAGAAAGTTTGAGTGGAAGTAAGCATGAACTTAAATGGCCAAAATGAGGAATTGGAATCCATGAGAGACTTCAAGTTTTTTTCTTACCACATGAACATTTTGACTATACAGACTTTGGGGTTTATACTTGAATGCCTGTGACCTGATTTCGGACAGGGTATACCACAGGGTGTATTTGAACCCATAGCAGGATGTATGTCAGCGGAATCTTCAGTTTATAGATGGGTGTTTCTTCAAAAAGTAATGTGGTTTTCTAGGTTTAGCCCTGAAGAAATCAAGACAGTAGAAAAGTCATTGTGGGGAGTCACTCTTGGAGGCCTTCCAGATCTCCTGAAGGATATCCACAATTCATACATAAGAGTCCAAACACGGGTCCAGTGTAGAAATAATCCATATATTACACACAGACTCCTTGGCCCATGTCCTCTAGTGAGTGACTAGTGACGTTTCTTCTCCTGGGAGAAGGGCCTTGCCTAATTTCACTCCATGTGATTTAGGGAGGAGAAGCAACTTACTTTCTCAAAATAGGTGTCATGTGTCTCATTTGCTTTGAGACACCTTTCTGCACTAACCTTTAGATTTTGATAAAATGGTTTGCTGAAGTCGGGCTCTCCCCTTGCCTGCTACAGGCAGGTTTCAGAATATTTTTCCTTTTGGGCGCAGAGAACAATAGAGAGGGTAGAGCCAGATTTTAATTTTTAACTTACGTAACCATACAGTGTAGTGTTCTCAGTTTAAACTGGCTACTTTCAAAAGCTGCTCTATTTACACATTCTTCAGACTCTTACAACATATCTCACTTCTGCTGTTGAGAATTGGACTCACAGGGGAGCAACTGCAAATCGTTTAATGTAAGACACTGCAAGGAGAAGAAAAATCGTCGGTGGGGTTTCTGTTAGTACCATTTTTGTTTCCCCAGAGTAACACCAACTTGGTCATGACTTGAAATTTATCGCTGCTTCTACAGGGAAAAAATACAGCTCAAAGCATGTTAGTACAAGTATAAACAGCGCTGATGCTGTGTGTGCTAGAAGAGACGCCCCAGATGGAGAATTAAATTGCAGTGGCATTGAAATGAAAATTTACGAGTCTTCGGAGAGGTTGTTATCTGTGTAAGCAGTTTGCCTGAAACTGGTCCTTTGAGAACATGTGACTAGTCAATACTTGAAAAGAGGTAGGAATTTTGTTTGCAAGCTGCAGCCTTAACAGAATCCAGAATTCAGAAATTCTGCTGTAAAAAGAGAAAACAATCAGATCTGTCTTCATGGGAAGCTTCTGAATGAAGACAATTCTATTGTGTGAAAACTGAAGAGTAGAGAAGTGTTTAATTTTAAATTGCACCAAATATATCCATTGGGAGGTGAGAAGAGAACTGGGGGGGGCAGGGTGTGGTTTTGAGGGACTTTTTTTCCAGGACTGACACCCCCTCGCACTCAGAGAGAGGATGTTGCACACTAGTCTGGTGGCATTAATGGACACCGATTAAACTTGTGGGCTTTCATGCTCTCTTGATAAAAGTGCTTTGGATATCAGCGTCTCCAGGAAGGAGGACAGAAATCTCTGAATTATTTTTGAGGAAGCTGAAGTGAACACAAAGCATTACTGTACTTTAAGCTTGATACAGGTAACTATAGAAGACAGACGGTGTCCAGGGCATATGCAGGTGGAGGGGTGAGATGGCTGCAGTACAAACACATTATGTCAAACAGGCGGATATCTGTTGGGCCTTCTATGTAAGGAATCTTACTGTTAGTGTTTTTTAGGTGCTGCAGTCCAGAGGACTGAGTTTTTCCCTGATCATTTATATCCTGTGATGTTTAGACCTCAGCAGACAAGCAGAATCACAAGAAATTAATGAAGTTCTCATTCTGCACTTTCTCCTGTGTTGTTTTTTGATCATATGGGTATTTCCACCCCCCAAAAAATTGATGAAGGTTAATCAAGATTTTACTTGTACATAGTGCATAGCATATAGAAGCTGAATGAACAGCCTCCATCCTCAAAAGCAGCGCTCCACAATTGCGAATGGCCTCTCTGCTGCTGGCACTTGCAGCTCACTGTAACTAAAAGATTTGGCCTATTACCCTGCAGTCTGGCATGCGTGCTGCGATACTTGCACTTATGTCCAACGTGCTGGCTTTCCTTTACAGTATTTGTGCACACAGAGAATCAGCTCATAAGGAGCAAATTACTCCATTAGGGCCACAGTATGTGTATGTTTAATCTTCCAGCCATGACTTCTCGTGTGTAGAATTCATTTAAAAGCAAATCAGTTAATTCATTGAGTTAAAATAATTTTTAAAGGCCCCTGAGGATGCTTTTATTTGTGGGTTTTGACAGAAGTTTAGAACTGCCCCAAACTATCCTGATATTTAAATTTTTTTTCATTGCTTCTAGGAGAGATTATACCTTCTGTACTTTAATACGCAGTTTAACCCAAAAGGAGAATCACCTGTAACCACAGATAGGGAACCAGTGATGGTGATGATGCCATGAGAGAGCCTGCTGAACTGGTAGCTAGTTAGTTTGCTTCGCAGGAGTTGTGGGAAAGCAACTGTGTCATTCTGTGTCTTTTCAAGGTAACTTTTAAGTTCAGCAGTGTAGTGAAGTTAGTGATTTTAATGCTGTAACTTTTGGCACTGTTGCTAACTATCTCTGAACGTTTTGCAGAATGCTTTTCTTTGGGCCTGTTTAATTACCTGCTTCCTCATTTATATTTAGTTTCCAGTTTAAACCTTTCTTTTGTGGCTGTATTGATGGTATGTGGCATTGTTTTTTATGATATAAAATAAAGATATCTATGTGCATGCCTTTTAGTAACTCCTCAGAAGACAGAGCAGTGTTGTGCTAAGAAATTTATAGTCCTTTCCTGTGATAGGTTGAGGAGAAATAACTCACATAGTTTCCTTATCGTGTTTGGTTTTGGTTTTTTTCTGAAATTCCCACATAGTTGTGGTTTTGTCCTATTTTGACACTGAGAACTGCAATTCAAATATAATTGATGTGAACTGTTGCTAAAATAAGATTTTAATTTTTAGCCTGAGAAAATCCCACCAAGACATTACTACTTGGTATGTACTGAGAATGCCAAGACTTACATGTTCTTTTATTAGTGAGTGACCAGAAATACTGGAAATAAAGTAGATTATGTTCCAGTTTGTCAACATATGCATCCTGTCTGAAAAGTCCTCATGATGTTTCCAAAGATTTCAGATAGTAGACTATTTATTTGAAAAAAATCCATTTACTTTCCAAGGGTCTTGATTTTCTGCAAGATAAACATTTGATAAAATACAGTTCCTCCCTGAAATACATATCTGTAATGACTATAACAGTAAGTGGAAAAGACTTTGCTTAAACTTGCATTTTAGTTTAGTACGGTTGGTGCTTTCACAAAAAAAAATTCAGAGCTCTACAGTTTGTGCGCTTGAGAAGTCCCATCATACTATGAGTATGAAACACATTTGAAGATGATTTGTCATCACAGTCGGTCACTGTTTAGCTTCAAGGCTTAAAAAAAAATCTACTCACAAGTGACAACTTTTTCAGGTAAAGCTGAAATCCTGAGTCTCCAATTTCCCAAAGTCTTCATTTTCTGAAACAGTCTTATGCTGCACAAAAGCATTAAGCAGGGCCTTTGTAGATACACATCTTACTAGCTATGTTCAACTTGGGAGCTTCACAACCAAGTGGATGTCTTGAGGGTTTTCCCCCCTCCAACTCCTCTCCCTGTTGTATATACACCCTCAATACAGTTGTGCTCCAACAAGTGCCAGAAACGTTCTCTATAAACACACACACGCTGAGCACCTTGGCACCCACCACTCAGTTTCCAGCCCCTTCAGCTGCCTCTCAGAAAGGATTGTTTCTTGTCCAGCCAAGAAGCTCTGTATATCTAATGGTATGCCCAGTATCAGCACGGGAGAATCATTCGAGGAGTCTCTGCAGTTTTCAAGAGGGCTGTGGTGGAGGTATAGGGCCATAGAAAGGACTGGAAAGATAGATGGGTGTGCTTTGGGGCTGTAAGATGGTGTGTAAAGTACAGAACAAGTCAGTTTCGTTGTGAGGCTTATTTTTGACCTAGAGAATGTTGCATTAAACACAGCTGAAGGATCTCAGTTTTAAAAATTCAGGAATGCATTGCTACGTAATGCCAGCATGAGTGGCTAAAATTAGAGCTCTTGCCGCTGTAGAAGCATAAGAATTGCTGCTAAATAATATTTAAAAATACAATGGGAGTTTGATCTTAGATATCACCTTTACTGTAAAATAGTTTGTCTTTTGAAATTTCCACAGGTACACAAATGAATAAATCAGAATATCATTTACTAAAATGGGAGTTAGAATTTATTAGAACACAGTCAAGTCACTAGAAATATAACTGGGCCTCTTCTTAGTCATTGGACACAAAAGTGTGTTGAATATTTCTCTGTTGTTCCTTGTGTTCCTAACTGTCCGAGTTTTGATGTGGCAGAAGGAGGAAAATGTTTGGAGAAGCTGAAAGGGCTTGCATTTATGTACCACTAAATATTTTCAGTCCTTACTGCTAAGATGTAAACATGCAGATCACAGAGATGCAGGTGGGTTGTGTAGCTCTACAGGCTGCTCGTGGACCCTCTGGTTTGCCGTTACCCATTGGCATATGGTATCTTCGTTTTCAGATCATGTTCTTGGAGATGCTTGGGCAACACCACGGCCTTCTGTGGCTTTGCTTGCATGGGCTAGTCAACAGGACTCGGTATTTCTGTTGGCAATGGGTGAAGCAAGTGCTTGTCAAGTTAATAATGTGCATTTTAGTAATATTTTATGTGTATTTACAACCTTTCTGTGAAACGATTCTTAGACTGTAGCTAGGTCGTTGTATACTGTTCATGTACGTGATGTCCTGAAGTCCACTCGTATGGTGCACATTTGCTGCTGGTGGTGGCATGGGTAATTGAATTGTTGCTGTGATGAGAGGTTGTAGAACTGGGCATTTAGAGAGTTTAGATGCTGAAAGGGAGGACCTTGTTAGCAAGACAAGGAGGGGAGGAGATGGATATTATGTCTGTTAATTTAACTTTTTTCTTGTAATACTAGAAAAAAATCTGTTATTGGACTAGTGTGTATTTTTGTGCTTCTGAATCCTTTAAAATGCTCAATATTTCTTTATTTTTGGAATCTAATTTAGGGTGCCTTTCTGGAGTAATAAGTTGTTAAAAGTGCAAAGAGCATTAAAGACCCGTGTGATAAAATAGTCTGACTATTTCCAAAGTCTTTGGGTACTTCCCTGGCTAGAAACAAACATGAAATGAAGGCAAAGTGTGAACATTAGTGTAATAGAAATGTAGTTAGTCATATGCTTAGATAAACAAGGATAGCTATTTGCTTTAGCTTAAAAATATAATGAGAATAATGACTTACTTTAGTTCTAATGAAGTATCTAACATACCCGTATCTAATGAGACTTTAATCAGAAAAAATTCCTTCATCATATTAAAGGAAGTAAACTGGAGATTCGTCAATGGTAGGTTTCATCATAAAATTTGTCACAAATTCTTGGAGAAACATTGCAAAATTGCTTGCTTGTGTCTGCTTCAGTTCTTCATGCTTACGATGGGGTTAAATATTTCCCTGTCTAGTATGATTTGTGTATTTTTAATCTGCAAGTTCTTTCAGGCAGTAACTGTCTCTGGCTGTGCCTCACTCAGTCTGCGGCAGACTGAATGAAAATCCAAAGTATAAGCCCTTCTGACAGACTACCAGCACAACTGGAGTATTTTTAATGATAGAAGATCAGTATCAGTGTATCTTTGCAAGTTCCGTCTGCCCTGCTGGCTTTTTAGGGTCGTTTAACAGGATATGTGAGTTGGAATTATTCTTCAGTGCTTTTAGAAGAAGAAGGAAAGGTATTTGGAGTAGCTTTAAACAAGAAACAGGTATATTTGCCCCCCAAAACTGACTCTGAAAAAACATGGGGTCAGTTTAGTTACAGTCAGTATTCACATGCCTACATTTCTCTAAATAAAAAATGTTCGTTCTCATGCTGCATGTGTCCATTTTATGTATATATACATACAGATATGAAAAGGAAGTTGTATTTACACTGATGTAGATATGCGTTTTATCCATTTTCATTAACTCCTCATGCAGTCTTCTAGGAGAGTGAATTAAGAGTCAGAGAAATCCTCTTTGTTTTTATGTACTGGAATTGGTGCACTAGAAAAGCACTCTTTTTGCTGAACCTGTTTTTTCAGATCAGTGTTAACCTTTGTTTCACATCCACTCTTCCTTTGTCTTTCCAAGTAATAATGTTGTCCTCGAAGAACAAATACAACATACCTGGATTTACTGGGGAGATGAGAAAAATGACCGGTTGCTATGTGAAAATAATGGGTGTGGTCTTATTTTTACTTTTTAAAACAACTGAGTGCCGGGTTCCTGTATCTCACTTAAAACATATAAAATAGAAATTTGTTTGTTGCTTGTATCAGGAGAATAGTGCATCTGGATGTCTTTATTAGCTTTCTGTATCCAAACGCAGTGTTTAAAGAGCTCCAGTAATTGGCCCCATTTGCAGGCTTGGCGAGGGAGCCAAGTACATATAAGCTGTCCTCAGGCAGGAAGTGGGAATTAATGTGCAGCGTTTCTCATCCCGTGGTTGAAATTTTGCTGTTGGGAAGCAAACAATTTTTAAAAAAAAACCCAAATTTTTTCTGCCTTTGAGAAAATTAAAATGCAGGTTTTCCAATGTTGTGTTAGGGAAATGGTACTATCAATATTTATAACAAGCATTTTTACACATGCGCTGAGAATGGGTGGTTAAGAAGCAGTCGAGAAGGCTGCCAGGAGTTTCAGTAGCTGCAGTTGCAGAAGCGCGTAGTTGCAGCAGTGGGGGTGTATAGACTGGAATGAAATGACATCTGTATTTGTCAGTGTAAATTTTTAACAGTATTTTCCTGTCTTTAAAATGATTTTAAGCCTAGGTCGTGTGAATCGGTAAGCAGAGTACAGGATGAAATTTCTAACTTTTGTTTCAGAAACCCGATGTGCGGCTTTCCAGAAGCAGCATCGACCGAGAGGATGGAGGTCTCCAGGGCCCAGTAAGTATGTGTGGGATCTTTTCATCTCCCAACTCTTTCTCCAGTTTCCTGGTAGAACATGCTGTTCACTGTCTTGATTATGGTAGAGGATTTAACGTTTTTGCTAAATGTTTCCACTATTATTACATGGTTCTACAACTTTCCAAGAGGCTCAGCTTCTGTGGGAACAGCAGCCGTGGCAAACTTGTTCATGCAGCAGTTTGGGGGATTTGGAGTTTGTTGGTTTTCTTTTCCCCTTGAAGCTGCTGTTGAAACAAATACTAAAAAGTTTACACAAATATGTTGCAATAATTTTTAAATGTTCATGTGCTGTATAATTGGGACTTTTATTTAAGAATGTGGATACTTTTCTGAAAGTTCGGTCAACAGGAAGCAGGATTAAAATAACTTTTTGCAGTTGTTTAAATATCTGAAGGGTTTTCTTAAAAGGAATGTAAATGTTACTGTTGTATTACCCAGAAATCTGATTGAGGTAAATGATCCGCTATGAAACAAAAAAAAAATAAACCCCATAACCATTCATTTATTGCCAGACAACAGCTGCAGCTGTGGTATTCTTTCTTACTGGCTTAACTCCTGTCTATTTAACTAAAAACATTGCTCCAATTGTTTAATTGCCGTCAGAATCTCTGAATCATACTGATCCGAAGGCGGGGGCAGCATTAGGCTAGGGACTATTAATGATAGAAACCTGACGCTTCATCTGCTGTTTGTCCCCAGGGATCCCCTTTAAAGTGTTTAAAGTTAATATTTTAAATTCACTTTCCTAGTTCTTCTGGGATGCGATTATAAACACCTAGTTTGGTTTCAGTATTTCTTCACTGCCTAAGAATTTAGGGACTCTTCCTGCATTTGCAGCCAAAGTACAGTCATGAATGAGTGTATGAATGACACACCGCAGCATGGTCTCTAGAGATATTCCTGTCTGGAAGCCACTAAATTTTTTTCCATGAAATTGAAGACGACTGTTAGTTATTGATAGGTCTTCGCTATTGTTGCATCTTTATATAAGAGAAGTAAAGTATTGCTGCGTTTTGTGCTACTCATGAAGATGGGTTGAGATAACCAGGAGATTTTGAAGTGATGTCAGAGGTTTGATTCAGGTAGCTATCAGTGGCAATGGGTTTGAAGTACAGCTTCTTGCAGCCAGCTAGTTTCTCTGACTGCTGCTTGATTTCAGCATGACTGCCTGGGGTTAGAATAAAAAATACAACACCCAGATCCCAAACTGCTTGTAGGGGAAGTCCTGTCTTCCTAGACAAGGTAGTACAATTTCACACCCCATTTGAAAGACTGTGAAGAAAACACTTAGTGATCATTGACAAAATGAGTTTTAAAAGAGACTCTAATTTGTGATAACTACATTTCTAGTTCCAGAATTTGATTTTGCATTTTTATAGTTCTTAATACACTCAGAACATAACTCTGACTGACTTCATTTGCAGCGGGAAATGTCTAATGCTTCTGTGAGTCAATACCAATCTCTCGTTGAGAGGATGAGAAATAGGCAGTGGTCATTTCTAGGAGAACTAGGATTAAGTAGTTGCCCAGCATTACACAGAGATTTCTGTGACAGTGGTGAGGACAGAATCCAGTTCACTGCAGTCATTTACGTCTTCCCCACAAAGTGACTTTTTATTTGATTAGGTGTTGTGGCACTTGGAAAGCTGTAGAGCAGAAAGCACAGCAGCTCTGACCATCTGCACTGTTTGGGGACGCTGGGAGGGAGGAGAAGTAATACATGATCCCGTTCTTCAATAGGATGGTACAAACAGTTACCACACACATTTTAGTAGTTCCTAACTGATGAGCAGGTGGCTGTATAACTTTGTGCACATTCTTTTGACGTACATTTTTAAAATGCAATTTTCAGGAAGTAAAAACGCAAGAATTGTTTTAGTGGAATTTTACTCTCCTTCCTCTCTTCCCCTTTTCTTTTCCCCCAGGGTTATCAGATTTGAAATATTTAGGTCAACAACACAAGTCAAAGTTAATGACATGACTGATGGTGCTGGCAGAAAGCAGATGTTTTTTCTAACTATAGATGGCAGATGTATCACAGTGGTGTGAGATGATCAGTCAGTATGTTTCAGAGTTTCATGGTGACAGCAGAAGAGTTTCAGGACTTTGGATCTTTGGTTTCTTCTCCTGGTTCCTGAAAGTGAAATTAGATTTGTTTTCAAGTCTGTAGTTACAGACTTGGAGTAGGCAGGGTGTTTCTTTATTCCTAGCCATCACGTTTCTGCTCTAAAGCATTAAGTTGATAGAATATCATCTACGAAACTTAAAGGAACTTCAGATTTCTCCCTATGCAATACATTTTTATGCAACCTTACTTTCTGAAAGTTATGCTTCTTGCCAGTTTTCCATAGAAAACGGATATAAATTAGCTTGAAGTAGAGAGTTAGTGTGGGAATTTTCAGTTCATGCAGTTAAAATTTGGCAAAGTTTTGAGCAGCTGAAAGCAAGCCTGAAGTGCTAGGCAACCTTAGACATAGCAGCCGTTACCAGGTCTGCCTGTCATTTTAAAACCATAACGTGAATTTCTAAAAATGCTAGGCTGAAGCTTTGAATAAATGTTGAACTACAATTGTGAGTATCCCTCCAGTTTGTTAATGGAAAAATGAGTGAGTTGTCAAGGCATGAGCTTCTCAGTTCAGCTCAAAGGATCTCCTGCAGACTTTCTGCATGCTGTTGGGCAAGATGCTTGGTATCGTCAGTCATGTAGCCCTGAAATGAGGTGGCGGTGGAGGTAGAAGCTAAGGAATAGTAAGTGTACTGCTATTGTCCCTGTTACCGGGGTGTGTTTCTGAAAATGCAGAATGCAAGACATTCAAAAACAATTGCTTAAAATGAAATGAATTAACATTCGTAGGTGGTGGTTATGATAACATTATCCAGAGCTGAAGGTGAATTGAAGCAAATACTGTGTTTTCGTGCATTAAAAGTGAATCCTAAGCAGTCTGAATGTCATCTTTAGAGTGTTGAAAAAGCAGCCTCCTTAGGTCTGATGCAAAGAAGTATTCTGACTTTATAGAAAATAGTCTTTATTTTATAAATAAATGCCTCTTAGAGATGTTTCAGTACTAGACCTATTAAATTCTAACTGCCTTCAGTGTTTTACTTTGCAATGGAAACTCCTTTGAACAGATACGTTTGCATAAAATGTGACACTGTTGGGATTGTAATGTTTTTTATGACACGACAACTGCAAGTTTTGTGTAAAGTATTAATTTGGTTGTGACCAAACAGATTTTCATCTTCCATAGAATCATAGAATATCTCAAGTTGGAAGGGACCTATAAGATCATTGAGTCCAATTCCACGCTCCTCACAGGACTACCTAACACTAAACCATATGACTAAGAGCATCATCCAGATGCTCCTTGAACTCTGACAGGCTCGGTGCTGTGACCACTTCCTGGGGAGCATGTTCAGTGACCAACCACCCTCTCAGTGAAGAACTTTTCTTAATTTCCAATCTGAACATCCCCTGACGCAGCTTCATTCCATTTCCTCGTGTTTTATCGTTGGTCACTAGAGAGAGGAGATCAGCACGTCCCCTTCCGCTGCTCCCCTTGAGGAAGTCGTAGTCTGCAGTGAGGTCACCCCTCCGCCTTCTCCAAGCTGAACAAACCCAGTGACCTCAGCCACTCCTCCTAAGTCTTGCCCTCGAGGCCTTTCACCTTCTTGGTCACCCTCCTCTGGACACACTCTAATTGTCTGATGTCCTTCTTACATTGAGGCGCCCAGAACTGCGCACAGTACTGGAGGTGGGGCCACACCAGTGCCGTGTAGAGTGGGACAGTCACCTCCCTGGTCCAGCTAGCTATGCTGTGCTTGATGCACCCCAGGACACAGCTGGCCCTTCTGGCTGCCAGGGCACACTGTTGACTCAGATTCAACTTGCCATCAATCCAAACCCTCAGATCTCTTTCTGCAGGGCTGCTCTCCAGCCTCTTGTCCTTCCATTTGTATGTGTAAGCAGGATTACCCTGTCCTAGGTGGAGAATCCAGCACTTGCTCTTGTTAAATTTCATACGGTTGGTGATTGCCCAGCTCCCTAGTCCATCCAGATCTCTCTGTAAGGCCTCTCTACCCTTGAGGGAGTCCACAGCTCCTCCTAGTTTAGGATCATTGGCAAACTTACTTAATGTACATTTGATTCCTGTGTCTGGATCATTTATAAAAACATTAAAGAGCACTGGCCCTAATATTGAGCCCTGTGGATCCCTACGGGGTCGCTGGCTGCCAGTCTGATGTAACCCCATTTAGTAAAACTCTTTGAGCCTGATCCATTGGCCAATTGCTCACCCAATGAATTATGGACTTGTCTGTGTGCTGGACATTTTGTCCAGAAGGATACTGTGAGAGACACTATCAAAAGCTTTGCTAAAACCCCAAACCAACCACATCTACTGGCTTCCCTTGGTCAACTAGATGGGTGACTTTGTCATAAAAGGAAATTAAGTTGGTTAAGCAGGACTCTCCCCTCTTGAACGTGTGCTGGCTATGACCAGTGGCTGCATTGTCTCTCAAGTGTTTTTCAATAACTCCCAGAATAACCTTTTCCATAGTTTTACCAGGCAGTGAAGTGAGACTGACAGGCCTGTAATTACCAGGGTCGTCTTATTCTTCTTGAAAATTGGTACATTTGCCAGCTTCCAGTACACTGGCACCTCTCCAGACTCCCAAGACCATTGAAAAATAATGGAGAGAGGTCCTGCAGTAACATCAGCCAGCTCTTTCAGTACCCTGAGATGAATCCCATTGGGCCCCATAAACTTACGTGCATCCAGCTGGAGCAGCAAGTCTTGAACAGTTCAGAGTCAGCTGGGAGTTTATCATCCCCCCCCGCCCCCGCCAGTCATGGTCTTCCAACACAGGGCTCTGGGGGTCCCAGGGCCATCATCAGTGTTGAAGACAGAGGTGAAGAAGGCATTAAACATCTCCGCTTTGTCTGTGTCCCTATTTTGAGGTGACCAACCTCATCAAGCAACAGACCGGTATTATCTCTGATTCTCCTTTTGCTGTTAATGTATTTAAAAAAGCCCTTTTTGTTTTCCTTCAGAGTGCTGGCCAGCTTGAGCTCTAATCAAGCTTTGGCTGCACAAATTTTCTCCCTGCAGTAGCAAACAGCATCTCTGTAGTCCTCCTGTGTTGCCTGTTTGTGCTTCCAATATCCATACGCTTTCCTTTTCCATGTAAGTTCTAGCAGAAGATCCCTGCTCAGCCAAGCCAGCCTTCTGCCCTGCTTGCTTGGCTTTTGACACACTGGAATTGCCCGCTCCTGTGCTCTTAAAAGATGGCTTTTAAAAAGTGACTAACATTCATGGACCCCAGTACCTTCAAAAGCAGATTCCCAGGGGACCTTACTAACTGGCTTCTTCAGCAGCCCGAAGTCTGCTCCCTCCATATCCAGGGTTGAAGTTTTGCTTCTATCTCCAACGACTTGAAACTCAACTACTTGTGGTCACTGTGACCAAGACAGCCACCAATCACTATTTCACCCACGAGTCCCTCTCTGTTCACAAACAACAAATCTAGGAGGGCACCTTTCCTAGTTGGCTCCCTTAGTACCTGCACCAAGAAGTAATGTGCTGCAGAAATTTCATGGACCTCTTTGTGTCCACTGTATGATATTCCCAGCTGACGTCTGGGAAGTTAAAATCACCCATAAGGACAAGGGCAGCTGATCTAGAAATATCTCTTGTAGAATAATTCATTGGTGTCATCGTCCTGGCTGGCTGGGAGGTCTCACACCTGCCTGAGTAGACTTCCACAACAACATCTGCTTTATTTGCTTTCCCCTTCATCCTTACCCAGAGGCTGTCAACCCTGTCATCGCCAACTGTAAGCACTATACAATGCAGCCCCTCACTTGCATACAGCGGCATCTGGCCCCCGGCCTTGCCTGCCCTGCCTATCCCTCCTGAAGAGCCTATAACCATCCATCATGGCACACCAGCCACAGGACTCATCCCACCAGGTTGCACTTATGCCAGTGATGTTGCAGCTCTGGGACTGGGCCAAAGCTTCTAGCTCCTTGTTCATTCCTCATGCTGCGCGCATTAGTATAAAGACATTTCAAATGTGCTCCAGTGTACTCAGCACATTGTGGAGCAGACTGAAGGACCTCGCTAGCACGCCATCCCTCAAACATTGGCGTGCCGCCCCCAGGCTTATCTCTAGTGAGCCTGGTTTTATCCCTTTCCCCTTCAGATCGAGTTTAAAGCTCTTTCAATAAGCTCTGCTAACTTCTGTGCAAAGATCCTTTCCCCCTTGGAGACAGGCGTGCCCCATCTGTCACCAGCAGGCCTGGTGTTGTGTAGACCAATCCATGATAAAAAAAAAAAAACAACAAACCAAAATTCTTCTAGTGACACCAGTCATGGAGCCAGGTATAGATCTGCTGAGTCTTTTTGTTTCTTCCATCATCATTGCCTGCAACTGGAAGGACAGAGGAGAACACTGCTTGTGCTCCTAGCCCTTAACCAGTCATCCCAAGGCCCTGAAGACTCTCTTGATTTCCCTTGGACTTTTTATTGCAACTTCATCACTGCCTACATGAAAAAGCAATAATGGATAATAATCCAAGGGCTGTACCAGGGTAGGATGTTTTCTCACCACATCTTTAACCCAGGCCCCAGGGAAGCAGCAGCCTTCCGTAAGAAGTGGGTCCAGTCAGCATCTGGAGCCTTCTGTTCCCCACAGAAGAGAGTCTCATATGACAACGACCTGTCTTTTTTTCTTCATGGAAGTGGTTTTGACGCAGGGCGTAGGCTGACTTAACCTTGGTTACACCTCTAACCTGGATGAACCATCGTCCTCATTAGTGTTTGGTTCCACTTGCAGAGCCTCCTACCTATTGTGCAAGGGCACCTGGGAAGGTGGGGGAGTCATGGAGGAGACGCACCTGCTGCACCAGGCAGGAGCTTGTCGCCATTGCCCCCTATCCCTTCAGTCACCGCCTTCTGCCGGGTGGGGAGAGGACAGGGAGTCCTCCACACCTTGTGTCCTGTCCGCCCGACAGGTCTGTCCCAGGGCAGGCAGGGTGCAGTTCCCGTAGTCTGTCTCCCTCCCAGACTCCCTGACACTCCTCACCCTACTGCCCCCCTCCCCGAGCTCTGTCACTCAGCGGAGGAGTTCCTCTCCCCGGGCACACCTCCCGCAGGTGTGCTCACTGCTGCCGTCCTGTACTGGTGTAAGAGCAGGGCACGGCCTGCAGACGGACACCCGGATGGCGGCGTCTTCCACCGGAGCTCTGCCTGGGAAGCTGCGTCAGTCAAGGCGGGTGCAGAGTTTAGAGAGGCCATGGCCTTCTGCCGGGTGGATACCATTGCTCCCTGGTCAAACTGGCAGAGTTACGGCACCCTGCCACGCCATGCCCTGCTTGCCCAGCCCGGTTGCGGCGCTCCCTTGGGGCTTCTTTTATAGGTGTGGATGGTGCCGGCACCAGAGCTGCTCGCCTCAGTGACCGAGGGCTAGTGGCGGTTGCACCACATTTAAATGTCTCGCCGTTGCTCCTGGCCCTGCCCAGGTCTCCTCAGCCGCTGTCACACAAGCTGTGGGCTCCTGGCGGGTCTCTCCGCTCCCTCGGGGTTCCCCCGGTTCAGGAAACCCCTCTGTGCACCTCGGTAGAGCACTCTGCTGCCGATCATGCCGGCACTGGAGCTGCTCACCTTGGCGACTGAGGCTGGCATGAAGGATGTATAACCATAATTACCAAGGAAAGTCACTTCAATCTATTATTAAATACTTCCAGATGAATAAGCAAATTGACCTTGACTAAGAGCTTTGCAACAAAAGCAAAAAGTAAAGCAGCTTAGAAATCTGTTAACTTTATGGAAACCATTCAGCAGTGCAGAAATACTTTAGTCTTCTAATTGTTGCACTGCCATTTCTTTACCACCATGACTTCTACAGTTTGATCTCTGAATACAGGCTAAAAATAATTGTGAATATACCACCACATTTGATTTATAATGAAGGATAAACTGTAACGGAGAGGCCAGGGCTGTTGTGAGCAATACAAAATAAATGAAAATTATTTTCTTATTCTACAAATAATATACCTGTAGTTAGGAGCTTAGCTAGTGACGGTGAATAGGGTTGTATTTTTAACTGTTGGGAAATGTGCTGAGAACTGGCTACTCTCAGTGTTTCGGATTGTGCTGATGAAATTTGTGAGCACTGTAATAATAGTCTAAATGTTTATTTTATTTTATAGGCTGGTAACCAGCACATATATCAGCCTGTGGGTAAACCAGGTAAGCAGTAAATTCATATATTGTCATCTTGAATCCTTGATTACAAGTCTTCTGGCAGCAGTAGTGAATAAAGATTTATGCCAGTATTTTCATACAAGGGGTGGATGCAATTCCATGTAACTACACATAGATGTTTCAGTGCACTACGTGTTTAAATTCCCTGTGCAGTCCCCATAGGTGTAGTCAGCAAAGCCAAGAAAGTGTTTCATCAACAGGCAGGAAGTGTCTAGAGGAAGCTGAGTCACTGTGTAGGACTCCACCATGTGTGTGGAGTTCAGACATGTAAAACGAAAGTAGACACCTAAATTTAGGTTTCTCAATCTCAAAGTGAATCACACCCAGGATTTCTGCCGTGAAGAAGTCTGATTTTCCCAGACATACGCAGTATGTGTGGCACTCAGCTGGGGTACGAGGGGGTGAGTACCTCTCGGGTCTGGGGTAGGTATACTGAGATGAGTAGCAGTTGCCCCACAAAGTGATTTTCGAAGCATCTTACTAAAACAGCCATGTTCTCATAATTGCAGGAGAACTTGATGAATTCCACAACCTTTTCTGTCTCCATTTCTTCAGTAGAAATAGAGATTAAAGTGTAGCTGCTACAAACAATGGATTTACTGATAAGACACATAAGGATGTACATCTCCTCTGCTAGTACAGTAAAGCATGTGTAGCCTTTGTAGTGTTGACAGACCAAAATTATGCAGGTACATCTGATAAGTTGGTCCTCTAAAATGCAAATTGTTTTGTTAACCAGATCACGCAGCTCCGCCAAAGAAACCTCCCCGCCCTGGAGCCCCCAGCCATTTGGGCAGCCTTGCAAGCCTGAACAGCCCTGTGGACAGCTACAATGAAGGCGTGAAGGTACGTTGCTTCAGTGTCACATGAAATACACTTCAGAAGAGTAAACATTACCACTCTCAGATAGTTTGCTGTTCCTGAAGTAGAGACCATGAGAAGTTTAGTCACTTTTGCTTTCCAAGTAAATGTTGTCATGGGGCAAACATGCACTGGCAGCTCTCCAGGGAAGTGGGGAGTTTGCTGGTAGGCTCATATCCTCCACTACTGTGATTCAGCATGGTCCTCATGTAGAACCTTTCCCAGGTGAGCTTATTTCTAGTTTGAAGAGCATATGAGATCTTCCATATGAAGTCAGCCCCCCTGCTCAGCAGTTTTGTTAAGCAGGAAGGAGCACACCCAGGGCTCCCAGTTAACTCAGGTAGTACCAAAGTCTTCTGTACTCAGTCGCAAAGAAGCGAGACATGTCTGAACTGTGGTGCTCCAAAAAGCTCTTGCTGCAGCACCAAGGCTCCTAAAACCCTGCTAGCTCTGGGGAACAAGGGAAGAGGAGAAATGGGCTGTCTGACCTGTGACTGAGACACCTTCTAATGTGTTGTTTCATCTCCAGTAAATACGCAATAAAGCCAAAACCTAAACTTTACAGTTTTCTAGCAGAGAGATGCTGCAGGGTGCTGTGAAACACAGCATCCTGTCCCCTACTGCAGTTGGTGCCAATGGAACTCCTCTTTAGTATGTCAGTCACTTTTAAAATCATGCCTCTAGCTGTTGTTCCCTGCCTTTGGGACTCTGTTACCTTTCTAATCTTCAGGAAGCAGAAACCTGAGTGACCTCAGGGCCTCCCAAGGGGATCCAGCGGAGCTATTTCTGATGCTAGCGGTTTCCAGCAGCTAGATAGAATAGTGGTTGGGAATTCTCTTTCAGTAATACTCTTAACAGAAATGCAGCTGAATTATACACACCACCATTTTATTATTTCACTACCTTTGCAGCTAGACCAATACGCCTCCACAAAGACTAGTTGGTCTGACGGCAGTATTACTGACCAGAGCATTAAAGCAGGATCACTCTTGCTGCTGCTCCCATTCTGTCAGTTGATGCCATCAGTAGCACCCAGGGAGGTGATGTGTTTGTGCTCCAGCTGTTTCCCAAGAGGAGAAGGATGGGGTCTGCATTAGAGCACAGGTTTCTGCAAATACACCAGGGCCATCCCTGCTGTAATACAACAGCTAATGCTAATAGTACAGCTCCTTATGGAAGGAGAACCTCTGGCTAATGTAAGCCCTGCCAAGCCTGTAGTAAAGAACAGGAATCCGTGTTGTGGTAGACACAGCTATTGTGATAAGTGACGCTTATTTTAGGTGGTTTAAGAAAATACAGAAAAAATCCAGTTCATCTGACCATGAAATTCAAAACTTGTCATCAAAGCAATATGTTCAGCACAAATCGATCTCAGCCGCTGCCTGCCTGTCTCAGTCTTGTTCTGAGATTATTGGAATATTTAAGAATCAGCGTAAATAGACAGCAGTGGCGAATTTGAGTAGGATTACTTATTAGAAACTGATGCCAGTGCTTTTCAAGCTGCCAAGCCTCAGAAGATTTCAAAAAGCAGTAACAGATGTGTTACTAAACTTGGCTTCTCTAAAATTTCCTTTCTAAGTGCTGATACTGGAACATGAAAAATGTTTTCTGAAATACATCCTATTGACAACAAACAAACCTGAGCAGCCAAAGTCATCAGTAATAATAAGTGAACAAGATCTGTGTACTAAATAGCTTCTTCAGTAGAAAAGGGCTGATTTTGCTTTTTCTGTCAAGAGTCTCTTGAAATTGGATTGGTTTATGCCCCTTAAAGAAAACAGCCCATTATTTTTTGATAGCATAATAGCTTTGTTAATGTGTGCAGTCTTAAACTGAAGATGCTTCTAGGGTTCATTTCAGACTCCCTTTTCTGTACACCCATTTCAGTCTCCCTTTTCGGCAGAATACAAATGAAGAGGATTTGAACTGCTTGCCCTCAGGAACCTTTAGGGCATGCACCAGGAAATACATGGGTTTCTGTTACTTGCTGAGGCAAAGTCAGCCAGTCCACACAAAGAAACTCCTGACTTCATAGTCTGCAGAGCAGTAGTGTTGATATTGGTTATAAACAAACAGAAAATTGAGTGTTAAGAAACGCAGATGTCCATATTCTTGAAATGTTAGGGCCTGGCTGTGGGAGTTACATGGGTTAGGTATAATCCATGCAGAACAGGTTCTTGGTAGTTCTTAACACCACGACTGACGAGTCATCGCGAACAGAAGCTGCACAGTTAGATGACCATGTATTTCCTATCATGACTTTTCTAAAGAAAAAAAGTTTCGGAAAGATGAATACAACATTTTCTTAAGTCTATTGATTGTTTGTGTAAAGGGACCAGGGTTGCACAGGACGTGGTGTTTCCCACCATTGCAGAGGCCCTGTACTCCATTCACCACTTTGCTGCTTGCCAGACTGGCTTGCTCCTGTTAAGCTTTGCATGATCTCTTCCCCATGTGTTTAGTAAAAAGTGAGCATGGGTGCATGGCAAATACTTCCACTTCCTATGCGAGTGCACAGCAGGTCGTCAGCACACGGTGCTTCCGTAACAAACGGACCAAGAGCTAACATGAATGACTGCCGCCGATACTGTTGAGGATGCATTTTTGTTGCAGGCTTTTTAACTGGTCTCTTATTGCTACACATGTTTTGGGTTTGGTTTGGTTTTTTTCCTGCTGAGTTTTATTAATATTGTTTTTCTTTTTTCCCTTCTTTTGGTAAATTTCTTTAACCTTCCCCCACATTCTGCTCAACCATAGCCATGGAGGGTAAGCAGTGCGTGAGCGTGTGTGTACGTGCCCTATTCCAAAATGTCTTTGCATGTGACTTCGCCAGATGACTGTTTAACTTCTCGATTGCTGAAACCAATTAGAATCACAGCCTTTCCCTGGTGATTGAGGCAATTACAATGTTCTTTTTCCTAAGGTTTTTTCTGATCAATACGCTAGAATGAATCTCTGTAATAGTTGTCAGTACCCACTTAGTGAAATGCAACAAAATGGAATCACCATGCACTAAATCCTGCACTCCTTCCTTAGACAAGGTTTCATCAGGGTAGTATCTCAGGTGATACCTCAGGTGAAACATCTCTGTAGCTAGGACCAGTTGTAAGAACCAGTAGTAACCCAGTGTGGTGGGCTGAAATGCCGTGAGCCACCTCAGATCAGCAGGGTGGATGGCTGCTGTGTGACCAGTAGGAAGTAAGCAATTTTTTAACCTTCTGCTCCTACTGAGTGTTCCTTGGGCATCCCATAGCAGTGAAGAGCTGCAGGGAACTGGGATGCTTGTAGTTTTACAGTTCAGGAGCAGAGATACTGAGGACCTTACATAGGAAATTTTCAAAGTTTGTTTCCCTTCTGACCCAGGATTATTTCGGTCTGTCTTGGTTTTAACTCCAGACATAACTGACTTGATGGAAGTTTTGCATGAGTAAGGACTACAGGATTTTTAACCCATTGGTTTTTTTCTGATTTATTGGAAACAAACTGTATGAAAACATTTGGTGTTTCCCACCTGTACTGGTGACACCATTTTTGTTAATCTGCTGTGAATTTTCACTAACAAAAAAAGTAATATGTATTGCAATATTCTCTCTTTACTGTATCAGTATGTTAACTATGTACTCTGACATTGTTTTGGAGCACAAAACAACTTTCTGGAATGAAGGATCTGATAACCTGTTGCCTTAGCAGTAGAATTTGTCCATCAATAGTGAACCACTTAGATGTATCAAGCACTCTGTACTCCTCGTTTCTCAAATTATTTTCTTCTCGGTTGTGGGAGATATACTGGAAGCTCTACAGGGAAATCCTGGTAAAAATTGCCCAGTGTCATTTCACAGATCAGGTTGTCAGAAGAACTAAAGGAAACTTCCTTCAGGTCCAGGAGTAAGCGTGCTCAGCCAGGACAGGGGACCCAGTGGGACGGGGCGGGGGGCTGTTGCGAATATGAGACCTTCCCAGCGGTCTGCAGAGGTTGGGAAGTTGCTGAGCCCCATCTACTGGGGACAGGAGGTTAAACAACCCCTCTCTGCTTCCAGATTCAGCCACAGGAAATCAGCCCTCCTCCTACGGCCAACCTGGACCGCTCCAATGACAAAGTCTACGAGAATGTAACTGGGCTGGTGAAAGCGGTCATAGAAATGTCCAGTAAAATACAGCCAGCTCCGCCGGAGGAGTATGTACCCATGGTAAAGGTACGGAGGCAATACCGAAAATTGGTATTTTATTTCTCTCCTGAATATCTTCAAGTGGCGTAGGAGAAACTTGCTGGAAAGTTGGAAGTAGGAAAGCTTTTTGCCATTGCGGGGCGGGTAACTTGTCAGAGGGCTGGAGCTTTGGATACTGTTAACAGTATTGTGGGCAACAGTGCTTTTATTCCCCAGCTTGCCTGTGCTTACCCAGGGGCAGTGAGTTCTGCACCATCTTCTCGACATTTCAATTTTTTAAGAAAAACTTTATTAACCCTGTGGTATCTTGTTTTGGTGGTGAAACACAGAATTGCAGGTGGGACTTTAAAAGTCTCTCAGCCATATTCTAACTCCCTTCTTATCCAGCAGAGGAATTAAGTGTATCTGTTGCTTCCTGCACTCCTACAATTCTCTCATCCATTCATTCCAAGTTTTTAAAGTTTATTTCCTTAAATTTTTTTTCTTAGGAGGTTGGTTTGGCGCTAAGAACCTTACTAGCAACAGTAGATGAGACCCTCCCAGTGCTTCCTGCAAGCACCCACAGAGAGGTACGTAGCACTCCACTCACCTGATGCTCAGTCATTATGTTTCAAGTTAGCCTCAGCCAGAACAGCTATCTGGACGTGTTTGGGCTCTCTCTTCTTTGCACATGTGTACATTTTGGTTCTCTAAGCAGTCTGAACTCTTGGGTTATAATTCTACATGAAATAAATTTTACTAGAATTGCTGCATTGACATAGGCTTGTATTGACTTCAGTGAAGACACTCAAACTGGATATAATTGAAGAGCATACGACACGCACCCCTAGGAAGTCAACGTAAAACCTGTTAGCAGGGCTTACATGAAACCAGTATTCTGATGCACCTGGGAGTTAATTCTTAGTGCAAGTGTAATCCTTCATTAAACTACAGCTTGCACACAAAGTCATTAAACAGGTAATTGAGCATAGCTTGGTGGAGCTGGAAGGTTTTGATGAGAAGATACCCTGTAGTAACCTAGTTCTGGATGAGAAGTGATGGAGGTCTTTCAGTGAAGTTCACGAGTCAGGAGTAAAACAGTTTTCCTCCAAAACCTTGAATGAGTGTGATAATGAGAACGCCAGAGAATGGTTCTTTAATTGCCATCTGCTAAGTAACCTGTACCTGGCTTCTTGACCTGTTTTATTTTTTCAAGCTACTTCAGTAACAGTAATAAAAAGAGCGGTGATAATAGGGACCTGGAAACCTGTAGCAAGGTGTTAACTGAAAGACATGGGTTAAAATCCACTGTTAGCAATTTGGGTCTTGGTGCTGTTTAACAGTGGGTGGCTCAGCAGCTGACAAGGCTGCTCTTGATCTCCACACAGCAGAGCAGCAGGTGCCAAAATTCCATCTGCTCCATGTGGTGCCCACAGAAATGGCCCCAGCTTCCATCATAAATCTCAAGCAGGAGCTACTGAGGGAGGGTGGATAGTGCTGTTGCTCTGTAGTACCACTGCTTTGAGTGCAGTGCTTCTGAGAACTTGCACAGTTGACTGAATCTTCTCGTTCCAGATTGAGATGGCACAGAAGCTGCTGAACTCGGACTTGGCCGAGCTCATTAACAAGATGAAACTGGCACAGCAGTATGTCATGACCAGCCTGCAGCAGGAGTACAAAAAGCAAATGCTGACAGCCGCTCACGCTCTGGCTGTGGATGCCAAAAACTTGCTGGATGTTATTGATCAAGCCAGACTGAAAATGATCAGTCAGTCCAGACCGCACTAAGTACTGAGGGAAGAATTCTGCTTGCGAAAGGATGTTACTTCACCTTCCACCAGCAGTGAGGATTAACCCAGTGTAGTCCTGGCTTTCCAGCACCTCTTGCTTCAGCAGACCTGACTGACCGCTGTTGGTTCTCTCTCATTACAAAAGTTTAACAAAGTTTTTATCATAAAGCCAAGCTGGTCTGGGATTCAAAAAGTGGCATTATCACAAGATGAAGTTTGTACAAAAGTCCTTGGGAAATCACAGCTATGGAGCGCAATTCAGTTTTATACCATCGCATGGGACACGCTTACCCTAGAGCTGCCACAGGGTTACGGTCTCAGAGCCAAAACTGTTCGAGCAGCAGATCGGAGAAAGATATTGTGAAGTGAAGAATTCGGGGAAACCTCAGGGCTGAGAATTCTTGCCCACAGTATATGAACTATCCAGACTGGAATTTTTTTATTAGAACACTTATGTCGCAATATGCTAATCACAATTTACAGAGAAAGAATAAAAAGCTATATTTTCAAGACTTCAGTCATTTCAAGACAAACTAAAGCCCTCTTCATCTTCCTGCCTTTTACTTTTATGTGAATGTGTGAAGCATTTGTTTGGAACTAGCTGTAGGACACAACTGAAAACTCTCGTCTTTTTCACCAGAATAACGTGCCAGTTCTTTTGTAGCAATGTTGTTTTCCTTGGAAGCAAAAATGCTGCTTTGTACCAGAGCAATTCAGAGCTGCATTTAGAGGAGTTCTGTAACCATTCATGTCCCCCATTTTTATATAATTTATAAAGACAGATTAAAGCCATGTTAAATATTTTAAACCCACTGTAGTTAACTAACCCATCCTTTTGTCTATCTTGCCTGGGAGGAGTTACAGTAGAGCAGTGTAATTAGATTTTCCTTGGTTTTCCAGTTATGCCATCTGTTCTGTTAAAATAAAAACCACACTCCCTTTTTGCTGTTGAGGGATATAAATTATTCTCAGGAAGAATATAATGAACTGTACAGTTACTTTGACCTATTAAAAAGGTGTTACCAGTGAAATTCTGTCTATATTGTTCTGTGTGTGTGTGTGTGTGCTGCAGATGAAACCACTGTGAGCTTTCTCTGCTTGGTATTTTTCCCCCACCCCAATCCACAAGCTTTTAAGAATTCACTTTTGCGGGACATAAGGAGCAACACTAAGCATCCAAGAAGGAAGTCCAAGATTTAAAGTCTTCCAGAAAAGTTTGTCCTCCAGCTGTGGAGTACAGGGAACCAAGTCAGTGTTACCATCTGTGTAAGTGACCTGTAATTACTTGGTGTCACTCCTTACACTCCCTTAGACTTTTAAAACCAATTTTCCTAGGGGAAGGTTTCTTTAAAAAGGGGTGAGGGGCATGTAGCAGTTGAGTGGTTGCAGGAACTATTTTGGAAGTTCAGTAGAGAGTTTGCAAGCAGCAGGGGGTTGTGTGGACTAAGTTCTTCCATGGGTGCCTGCATCTTTCAAAAAACAAACGAGCTCCAGTTTTGTGGGAAGATGGGACAGTGCAGAGTGCATCAATTTTTGGCCTACATGTGGGACAACCCTCCTACACAACTTTGGAGTTGTTCTTACACACTTGGAACATTTTGCTAACACATTATTTTCATTTAATACTTCAGAATACACATTTGTAGGGACAGCCCTTACCTTGTTCAGTTGCTCTGGAAAAGTCCTGTTCAAAAGTTATTTTAGAAATAACATACTTTTAAGTTACTCCTTTCATAGACAAAGTTAGACAATCTTCAAAGCAGTTTTCAGAAATGCTCCTTTTTTTCTGGAAAGGCAAAAAAATTACACACCTTATACAACCTAGTCTTGGTGCCTAGCACTGCAAGACTCAATCTGCTTTTACATTACAGCTGTTCATGAATAAATAGTATCCTAGCTTTAGCCTCTAACAAGGGCATTTACCTGAGAGTTGCAGCATTTTCCCCACTCTTCTGCTCAACAACTGTCCTCCACTGTGAAATGCACATAATCCCTGCTGTACCACAGCCCTGAGCTGCCCCTGGGCTTGGTAAAATTACCCATTACTAGAAACTGCCAGAGATGGAAGCTGCTCTGTGGCCAGAGCATTAACTAGACACACTGCAGCTTCACCAAGAGGCTGCAGCACCAAGCAAGTGGTAGCACTTTTGCCAAACACGACCACATGCTGTACCTGCCCAGCCATTACCACATCCCATGCTCACCGGGATCACATTTCCACCTTTGTCCATACACTATAAATGCAGTTCAGAGCTGTAACTGTCACTGCACTATGCCTATGTTAAATATGAAGAACCAACAAGGAAGGCTGCAAAACCACAGATTAACATGCGATGACAGCAGTTTTGGTACCTACAGATCATCCTTCACCCACTCCCCTTCACATGCATCCATGTAAGAGACAAGAGTACAATTAAATGTTCTTTATTACAGACAGGTACAAAACTAATTAGTCAAAAAGACCAAAGCCCATGTCATCATCAGATTCCTCCGACTCTTCTTTCTTTTCCTCTTCTTTCTTCTCCTCAGCTAGAAAAGGAGAAGGGAATCAGGATGTTTCCATTTTATCAGCTCATGAGAGTCACATCACAAAAGACTTCACATACAATGACTAACATCAAGAAGCAAGACCTGAGCAATCCTAACAAGCTAAGCTAACAACCCAAGGAGACTAGTGTTTCTACTCCTAGGAAACTGGTTTTGTGCCTTCAAAATTCATTTCGATCAAATCTAAAACGATTTACAAAGCAGGTGCTCTCCTTAGCCATCAGGAGGAGATCCTGATGATATACAGAACCAGCCTTAATTCATAAAATCATAGAATCATTTAGGTTGGAAAAGACCTGCAAGATTGAGTCCAACCATCAACCATGCCCACTAAACCATGTTACGGAGTACCCCATCTACGTGCTTTTTGAATACCTCCAGGGATGGTGACTCAGCCACTTCCCTAGGCAGCCTGTTCCAATGTGTGAGAACCCTCTCAGTAAATAAATTTTTCCTAATATCTAACCTACATCTCCCCTGCCGCAGCTTGAGGCCATTTCCTCTCGTCCTATCTCCAGTCACCTGACAGAAGAGACCAGCACCCACCTCACTACAACCCCCCTTCAGAGAGTTGTAGAGAGCGATCAGGTCTCCCCTCAGCCTCCTCTTCTCCAGACTAAACAGCCCCAGCTCCCTCAGCCTTCTCATAACACTTGTGCTCCAGGCCCCTCACCAACTTGGTTTCCCTTCTCTGGACATGCTCCAGCACCTCCATGTCTGTCTTGTAGTGAGGGGCCCAAAACTGAACACAGTATTCGAGGTGCGGCCTCACCAGTGCCGAGCACAGGGGCACAATCACCTCCCTGCTCCTGCTGGCCACGTATATACTGCGAAGCACAAACCACATTAGAATTGCAAGGGGAAGCGCCGAGCTGACTCTCAAGCTGACAACAGGTAGCTTTTTAACCCAAGCATTTGTTCCAGCTGAAGATGACAACGTCAGACACAGAAGCCCACTTACCAGGGGCAGCACCACCCGCGGGCGCAGCACCACCAGTAGGAGCAGCTGCAGCTGGAGCACCACCACCACCAGCTCCTACATTACAGATCAGGCTTCCGATGTCGATATTAGCCAGAGCCTAGGGAGAACAAGCAGCAGTGAAGTCTCGTTAACACGTGGGGCAGCTTTGCTTCAGTCCTGCGCACCTGCTAGGTCATGCCATGAGTGCAGTGATGAAACCGCATGATGACAAGCCACCAGCCTGCTTCGCTCCCACCAACGCCATCAGCGGAACTCGGTGCTTTTTGCAGTCGCCAAGGATAGCGTTTCAAAGCTAAACGCGCAGGGATCTACTGCCCAAGCCGGCACCGCCAGGGAGCCCTCGTTCGGCTGTGACCCGCCCCCGGCAGCCCCAGACGCTTCCCGCCGCCCCCTCCTTCTCCCCTCACTCCCCCCGCGATGCCCCAAGGACCCCCCCCTCCGGCCAGCCCCCGGCCCGCCCGCCGCCAGCCCGGCCCGGCGCTCCCCTCTCGCCCACCTTCGCGAAGAGACCCGGCCAGAACGGCTCCACGTTCACTCCGGCGGCCTTGATGAGGGCGTTGATCTTGTCCTCCTGCAACGACAGCGGCGCTCAGCAGCCAGCCCGGCCCCGCTCCCTCCCGCCCCGCGCCGCCGCCGGCCATGCCGCGGCTCGCCGCCATCTTGTGCCGGCGGGGCCGGGGCCCGCACTCACCGTGACGGTGACCTCGTCGTCGTGCAGGATGAGGGCGGAGTAGATGCAGGCGAGCTCGGAGACGGAGGCCATGGTGGGGGGAAGGGGCGCGGTGCCAGTCGCCGGGGTGGGACGGCCTTAGCTTCAGCTGAAGGACACAGCACCTTGGGCCGCCAGGGAGGAAGAGGGGCGCGTGGCTCCGAGGGAGCTTTATAATGGCGCCCCGAGCCAATGGCAGGCCCGTGAACCGCGACGCACCGGAGTCGTCAGCGCCGCTGTCCAACCCGTGACGGGCAGGGCAGCCCTGACCAATGCCGTCGGGGAAGCGCTCCGCCCAATGGCAGCGTACCGGGGGATGACGGGAGCGTCGGCGGGGCTCGGATGGGCGTAGCAGCGCCACAGTAGCCACGGCCCGGCCCGCGCGGCCTCCTACGGCCGCCGGGGG
>NW_010973389.1:873547-879325 GCF_000737465.1 Haliaeetus leucocephalus | reverse complement strand
GCCTCCCCCTGCGGCTCCCGAGCCGGGTCCTGCCCGTGTCCCGACGCTGCGCGGCGCCGCCCGGCTCACTGGAAAGGCGCTTCCTTTGCCGGGCGGGCAGGCACGCTGCCGGCTTCTCCGCGGCTGTAGGCGGTCCGGAGTTCTCCGCGTTAAAGATGTTGTCTCCTCGTCGGGGTCTTGTGTCCCCTCTCTTCTTGTCAGAAGAAAAATAGTCTCACGAGGCGTCGTTATTATACGCAAGAGATGGGGTATGGACTGTGAACTACCAAAAAAAAAAGAAAATATAACACGCGATACTCATCAGAGCTGACACGGCTGACGTAACGATTGACCAAGAGGTTAGCGCGGTGGACGGGAGTGGCTGGGACCTGCTCGTTCTGTGCGTCCAGCAGGGTCCCCAGACCTTCGATGGAGATGATACAAACTAATAACATTTACATCAGAACACAGAACTGCCAATTTTGGTTAATGTTCTCAAAAAGTCAATATGTACCATGTTCTTGATTTAGTCACTGCTGTTGTTTAGGGTGTCACTGCGTGGCTAAATGTACAATTTTCTGTAATGCGTATATGTAAAAAAATTTAAAACCCAAAGGGTGTAGAATGAGCCCTTTGTGAAAACTTAACACTTCCCAGCTTCTGCATAACTTTGTAACCTTATGAGCCTTAACAGATTCCAGCATTTCACTGTGAAAGAATAATCAGATGATGAAAAATAAATGTTCTCTGATTTTTATGTGTTTTTGACAGATGCACATCACTCGAGAGTCACACAGCGTACAGTTTATGTGGCATAGCGCTTGCTCAGTCTTGGGACACAGGATGGATTTAGACCTTCGAGAAGATGCCTATACGATGGGCTGAATCAATCGTGCTCTATCTGTTGCTCTTTCAGCAAAGGAAGCCCCCTTCAAACTGTGGTCCAGGTAACAGAAAGCAACGGAGATGTTTCAGCTGAGTCAAATGCAGCTGAATCAGTCAGGACTGTGTATTTTTATTTTAAATGGTGAACTGGCAAGATGCACATGTCTGTCATTCCTTCAGAAAGATGGGAGATGGGTTTGAAAATTTTTTTTTTCAAAACGAGCATGAGAAAATAGTTATTTTGAGCAAGACATGGGTACTTGACTGAATCAAAATATCTCCCCCACCAAAACAGAGCTTTATTTTCTATTTATATGCAATCAACCGACTTCCAGACAAGAGCGAACTTACTTAAAATAAACAGCATTTTTCAGAATGTTGTTGATGTGAGCTGCCCCGGAGCCAGCCCAGTCCACAGCAGAGTGGCAGATCTTGCCATACAGGGGGGTTTCCTGAGGCAGGGAAATGCCAGGGCACCACAGAGACCCACCAGGAGCCGACAGACCTCACAAGAGACACTGATGAGGCCTGGGTGTTGCCAGAGCAACCATGGCCACCCCACACACCTATAAAAAGCAGCCTAGGGCATGCTAGTGTGGCAGTTGGTGCAGGAAGGCCATTATCGCCCTACCAGCTCAATGCTGGTACTGATCAGTTCAATTGGTGGTCATCACCCTCCCAGAAGGAGCTTAGCAATGGTATCCACCCAGCAGAAAGCCACGTCCTCTGCACTCACCAGAACAGATGTGGCAACTCAGAGCTCCCAGGAAAACATGCAGCCATCCAGGTCTCAGGCTGCAGGGAGTGCCAGGGCCTTTCACTGGTAATGGACAGCAGTAGCAAGAACAGCTGTGTGAGGTGTGCCCAAGTGGATGATCTGCTCAGCTTGGTGTCAGAGCTACGAGGGGAAGCAGGAAGGTTAAGGAGCATCAGGGAGTCCGAGAAAGAGATAGACTGGTACAACCATGCTCTTCCGTCCCTGAGACAGAAACAGGAACAACCAGCAGAAAAAAACCCCACAAGATCAAGGGATGCTGTATCCTCCCCCACCAGGCTGAAGGCAGTAGCTTAAAGGAAAGGAGTGAATTGGAGGCAAGTCTACTCTCAGGTTGGCAGGTGAATGCCCTCCTTGCCTACCTTGCCTTCCTGGGTGCAACAAGTATGAGGCTGTGGATGTGGAAGGCCAGTCAATGGATGATGTGGATGATGATCCAGCTGCACCAGACGTTGCCAAGGTCAGAAAGGCCTACCCCCTGTATCATGACTACCTCCATGAGGAAGAAAAGACAGGTTATAGTTGTAGGTGACTCCCTTCTGAGGGGAACAGAGGGTCTGATATGCCAGACAGAACCTCCTTTTACGGACCTTTCAAAAATAAGCTTGAGCAAAAGAATTCAAGGATTTGCAAAAATCCCCAAAGCTTAGAATCCTAAAATGACAATTTTCCATTACCAACAAAGTGTATCCAACAGCGTACTACTGTAATGCTCCTTCATAAAAATCTGAGGATTTATTAGACTATTACAAGTAAAAACTGAGGTAGGCAAGAGAGACTTGACCTCTTGCATCCATCCTTTCCTCATGATCAGAAACAACTCAAAGTTTCACTAACTGAAGATTTGACATTACTTACTGCTGGAGATGAAAAATGCAGTGTTGCAGCACTTAACTTGTGGATGCTTAACCCTTTTGTGAGGTCACCAGCTCTGAATTTAAGCATTTACTTAAACTTCCTATACAAGGCACAGGGCAAATGTCTACATTTTTAGTACCTAACTCAAAGTAGCAAATAAACGCATCCTTCCATTAGGATATAATACCCTGGAACCTCTGTCATTGTTAGGTGCTTGAGGATGGGATTTCACAAATGACTTGCATGAACCTGCCTCGTCTGTCCCTCACTCCAGTGTTGCCATGGCCTCCCGTGCAACAGCACTCAGAGCTGCGTTGATAGGTCCATGAGATGATCTGACTGAAAACTAGCAACATGGAAAGAAAAGATTCCTTTTCAATCAAATGAACTTGCCAGTGGTGGTGGCCTGGGAAATGAGCAACAGACGTGTGCAAACAAACAACAGAATTATGGGTTTAGTAGAGACCAGTCATAATTTGCTTATGAAGGAAGTTCATATATAGTATATAACTATGTTCCAAATATCAGGAAGCAGAAACTGGAGTTTGTTCAAGGGCATCAGGATCTCAGAGTAACTCCTACTACAGCACCTCTGGAAATGTACAGCTTCTCAACAGGCTAAAAAAGCTGCAGGAGACCCAAGCTATTCAAATAAGAAAGATTCCCTCCTAAGTGGATCCCACACCAGATTACATTTATATATGTGAGAAAGGAACTGAAGATTAGACCAGCCCACGTGAGGAGCTGCTCAGATAGCTATTACTTTGGGTCTAAAGGTACTGCCAGCTAGGAAACCCAATAATGTTAGATTCAACATCTGAAACATCTGCTCCACTGAAAACATCCTGCTTTAAACAGAAAGTAACATATTTTGCAGGATTTAAATAGCAGCTATATATCAGTGATCTCTTTAGATAGTAGAGGAAATCTAGCTTCACTGAACTTGCAGGTTCTCTGTATTCCAGAGATTCTTGTTGCAATGATCAGCATGTTTAGTGCTGTTGTACTGAAACTGCATACATTTGGGGACACTGTGCAAGCATTCCTATTGCTTGTGGATAGGAAGAAAGGTGAATGATGGGGGCCAGCTTTTTCTATTCTGCTTTAGTGCTGAAAGTAGGAATGGAAATTTGTGTGGGCCCTAACAGAGAGAGGAGGAACACTGGTAATGGTTCTGACATAATAGTCCTTAAGCTAAAAATGATTAAAAATGCTGAAGCATTGTTAAAAAATAAAATACGAAAACCTAGAATTTAAATGTGACATTCACAAAAGCTTAGGCTTTGATTGGTAAAGTTAATTAAATGAGATTTGCCTACATCCTTGCTTCATGGCTGTCTTGCTACATCTCTTGAATAACACTGATAAGGTTGCTTTGTAGAGGCTCAGAATAAAGTTATGATGAAAACAAATCACTATGTAGTAAGTAAGCTAAAAACCAGTTTTTCTGCTTCCCAAAGCTTTTTGAAGCCTAGCTATCCAGTCAGGATTGCTGGTTAATAAATCTTAATTCCGAGGCAGACCCAGGGGTAAGGTCTAAAAATTTGCAGCAGAACAGTCGCCATTCTTGATGAATCTATAGCAAATAGATGGGGGCTTAAAAAAAACAAACAAACAAAACCCCCAAAACCCCAACAAAAACATACATGCTTCTGTGTATTCTATGATTCCAGGGTAGTGAGTTACTTCCAGGGTGATGAGTTACCGGGACTTGGTCCAGAAAACCAATGTTCTGGTTTAGGATGGTAATAAAACTGCATTGCTAGCAAGCTGTTACAGGATAGCTCAGGAATGTCTTCATGATAAACAAAGAACTTGGGTATGAAACGTCCCTGAGGTGGATATTTTACACTTAGGGGATGGTAAGAAGCAGTGGCAGAGATATGGCTGGACATGCTTGTGCATTACTTACCAGCCAAGAAAGGAAAATGTCAGCAAGGTGTGGATGAACTGAGGTAAGTCTTCCTTTCTTGAAACAGCCTTTTCCCGGCTCTTAAGGCTGCACTTTTTCTGTGACCAATAACTGACCATAAGTGAGTTATTGATGGCTTGGGGGCCTTTGCCTTCTGCCTGCACCCATAGTTTCAGGGCCTTTGCTGTTACCCACACTTAAACATCACAGCATAAGACCCCTGGCATGAAGGTCCAGTTCACACAGTAAGCTCTTATGCAAGTTGGTAACAGATCTGACAAACCAGGACTGGGGCCTTCTGGAGTTAGTATAAGGCCTATGGCCTGATAATAGCAGGATAATAGTATTTTCACCAGACATTGGATACAGAATTGCTTATACATGTGTATGTTTGGGTTCAAAACAAGTTAGCATTAAAGTCTGCTTAGTGATTGTTCTGTGGTTCTAGAAAACTGCATCATATTGTGGTACTAGGAAAGCAAGAACAAGTAGGATGATAGGCAAAATGGCAAAGTCTTTATCTGTGACATGAAGACAACATTTCAAAACAGGAAACAACGCATGAGTTAGTTAAAAACTTAGCCAGGTATAAGACCAGCAGGTAGGGAAGTTATTTGCACACCCAAAAAGGAGAAAAGATATGACTGCTTGATGGAAAAGTAAAAAAAAAAAAAAGCAAGATGCCCTTAGCCTCTAAATCAGCTTTGTATTGACTGGAATTACTTGCATCTTCTGTGTAGACACCATAGTCTAGACGCCATAGTCTCCTAAAAGCAATCACTCTATGGCAGTGAGAGGATTTAAAAGTAGATAAGCCATTTTAGGTTGTCTTTCTTACTACAGTCCACCTTAATCTCTGTACAGTTCCCTTTCTCTAGTGGTTCATTATTTTTTTCTTGTTTAAACTGTTTAAATAGTCTAAATTGTTCGTTGGCCCTGGGAGGATCCTCATTTGGCTACACAAGCCTATATCTCATTAGCCATACTAATGAACTTCAGGTTGTTGATCATCATCAACAGGGTAGGAAGGCTCTACAGAGGGATCTGGACAGGCTGGATGGATGGGCCAAGGCCAACTGTATGAGATTCAACAAGGCTAAGTGCTGGGTGCTGCACTTGGGTCACAACAACCCCATGCAACACTACAGGCTTGGGGAAGAGTGGCTGGAAAGCTGCCCGGTGGAAAAGGACCTGGGGGGGCTGGTTGACAGCCGGCTGAATATGAGCCAGCAGTGTGCCCAGGTGGCCAAGAAGGCCAATAGCGTTCTGGCTTGTATCAGAAATATTGTGGCCAGCAGGACTAGGGAAGTGATTGTTCCCCTGTACTCAGCACTGGTGAGGCCGCACCTCGAGTACTGTGTTCAGTTTT
>NW_010973389.1:867594-873134 GCF_000737465.1 Haliaeetus leucocephalus | reverse complement strand
TGGACTTGGCAGTGAGGTTTATGGTTGGACTTGATGATCTTAGGGGTCTTTTCCAACCTAAATGATTCTATGATTCATTTCAACACCTTCACCCAAAGGTTAAAGTCTTCCTGACTCCCAAGGGAGGGAAGGTGTTGGTAGATAATCACGTTGGCCTGATTTCATTTGAGTCACTGTTTATGTGCTGTTAACCAGAACAGTCATCCCCTCCTCCAACTCTTTCCCACTGTTATTTGCAGTTGTGCCTACTGTGCCATACTGAGTCTGGTGGGGGTTTTTTTTTGAATTTGAAAAAACAGCTGTAGACCATTAAGTTGTTTTCTCCAAGTTTGTTCATGAACAGTCTCAGGCACAGTATTTGCTTCCCTTATCTTCTTTTGGGAAACTAGTTTTCTCCCCAGCTGTGTTTTTGTTGTGGGGGTTTTTTTGTGGTTTTTTTTTTTCCCCTGATAACTAGGTTATTACAACAAAGAACAAAACTCTTTTACTACTTAAAACTGTAATAATCAGCATACCTAACATATCCCCAATAGGTGGTGCTGCATCTTTTTCGTAGTGTTTAATTGTTGTATTGTTGGCTGTGATCACCTAGAAAAGTTAAGTCTTTCTTGAGTGAACTGAAGTTAGTACTCTAATAATATAATAATAACAACTCCTTTGGATTTTTTTTTTATAAATAAGTATTGCAATTCAATTGGCAAAAGAAATCAAGTGTAGATTTGTAGCTTAGTAATTAGGACAGTCATCTGGTTCTAGAAAGACAAAAAGCAGGTTTTGGTCCCTCTACCACAGATTAATTGTGATTAAATCAGTAATTGTAAAATAATAAATAGACCCTGGGGAGGAGATCAGAACCCTCAAAGTCTTTGTAACCATGTGAACACATTATATCAGAGAGCCATGGTCTTCTCCACTTCTGTTCTGATCTCACCCATTTTCCATTCTTACACAAAGCAGAACACAGAATATGTGAGAAGTCTAATGCACACACTCCAGGATAACATCTTTCTCCAAGGCTTTTGATATGGGTTCCCACAGCCTCCTCCTAGAGAAACCGATGCCTTACAGTCTAGACAAGTGGTCTGTGTGTTGGGTGGGGAACTGGCTGACAGGCTGCACCCAGAGGGTGGTGGTAAATAATAGCTCCTTTTCAAACTGGCAACCTATCACAAGTGATGTCCCCCAGGGATCAATATTGGGCCCAATGCTATTTAATATCACCATAAGTGATCTGGATGATGGGATCAAGCATACCGTGGTGAAGTTTGCTGATGATACCAAACTGAGTGGGGAAGTGGACACTTTGGAAAGGAGAGCCACCCTGCAGGAAGACCTGGATAGTCTGGAAGAGTGGGCTAACAAGAACCTTAGGAAGTTCAGCAAAGACAGATGTAAGGTCTTGCACCTGGGAAAACATAATCCAGGAGTGCAGCACAGGCTGAGACCTACCCGGCTGGGGAGCAGCTCTGTGGAAAGGGACCTGGGGGTCCTGGTGGACAGCAAGCTCAATGGGAGTGAACAGTGTGCTGCTGCAGCAAAGCAAGCCAACAAGATGCTAGGTTGAATCAACAAGGGCATCACCAGCAGAGATAAAGAAGTCATTATCCCACTCTACTCAGCACTTGTCGGGCCACACCTGGAACACTGTGTTCAGTTTTGGTGCCCGCTATAAAAAAAAGATGTGGACAGGCCGGAGAGGGTCCCAAGAAGGGCCACAAAGATGATCAAAGGACTGTGAAGCCTGCCATATGAGGAAAAACTGAGAGAACTGGGTTCGTTCAGCCTTGAGAAAAGAAGGCTTAGGGGAGACCTTATCACCATGTTCCAGTATTTAAAGGGTGCCTACAAAGAAGATGGAGACTCCCTTTTTACAAGGAGTCACATGGAAAAGAGAGGGGTAATGGATACAAGTTACGCCTGGGGAAATTCCAACGGGACACAAAAGGAAAATTTTTCACAATGAGAACAATCAGCCATTGGAATAATCTCCCCAGGGAAGTGGTGGATTCCCCAACATTGGACACTTCTAAGATTTGGCTGCACAGGATACTGGGCCATCTTGTCTAGACCATGCTTTTCCCAAGAAAGGCTGGACCAGCTGATCCTTGCGGTCCCTTGCAACCTGGTATTCTATGATCTTAAAAGTTAGGCCAGTTGAGAGCTGGAAAATGTAAGCTTAAATCCCCTCAGAGTCAAGAATAAAATTTACATCTTTCTGCTCTGAGTTAATTTTTTTTCCACTGTATCGTTATCAGTGACTAAAAGGGATTTATAAACTGTGGGCTTTTAAAATGAACTTAGTTTAAAGAGGGAAGGGTTGTTACTTAGTGAGATCAATGTATGTTTTCTCATCAAAAGAAAAGCCATATTGTTTGTCAGTAGCCTATTTGTATATAAAATATTTTGCCCAGATTGCTCCTGCTGATATAAATGATTTTTAAAAGCTGTTCCTGAATACTATCTTTTCTTCCAAAATTATTAGAAAATGTTCATCTTTTTAAACTAATAATTCCTTATTTGAGACATATCAGTTCTGGGGAATGTCAGCTTGAAATCCAGCAGTTATGATAGGTATTGTGTCCAACAGTCACTCCTTTTCTTTAAAGAAACCTGATTTTAAGTGTTAAAGCAGTTCTTATACTACTATATAGTCATTAATATAGCATATAAAGAGCATGTATAAAAGAATGCTTTTATAGAGCTTTCAAACCACTTTTTAAAACCAAACCTTTTCAAAAACTGAGGTCTTTTTGCAGTGAAATTGCCTGGTAAGACATAGTTAGGTTTCCCTGTGCACCAAAACATCAATTGTTGGTGACAGAAAGCATTAGAAATAAAGCAAGTGACATGGCCCAAAATGAGTGTGCGTCATACTACTTCAAGAAGCAGTAGAAGAGAGCTGTAACTCTCCTTTCCTCAGTAACACAGAAATACTGCTGGAAGTGTGCAGTAGCATGAAAATAACCTGCAGGAACAGCAGGACTTCTACATGAGAAAACAGTGCTTAAATAAAACTATTTAACTAATTTATTATTTAACTGATTGTGCAAGTCTGCAGTCATGTATACACAGCGATAAGCCCTTTTGCTTATGAAGTGCTAAATCCACAAAAATCAGCTTTAAATCAATACGAGTATATTGCGCTCTAGGATGTTCCAGGTATTAATTGCTGTTTTGGGGATCTCTGTTTTCCAGGGAATTTTTGAAATCAATTGCAGAGTATCCTGTGGAGCCTGAAAGAAGTGTGGGATACATGTTTATTGTTTTGTGAAACCTCCCCTTATATTTCACCTATCTTCTGTTGCTTGTTATTTTCAAAATGCTAGCAGAGTACCATAATCCACTTTTTTTTTTTTTTTTTCTCTTTTGCAATTGTGTGAGGTATCCAATGACGTTCCATGTGGGTACATCCCTTCACCATGTAACCTTCACTGACCGTTGCTTTCAGGACAGGATTTCACAAGAAGAATGGTGTAGAAAGGTGAGACAGAATTATCTGTGTTTATGTGTCCAACAGTCAGTCAATTTGTTTTTTGTCCATCTATAGGACAGAGATGGCCATTTTCCTGGGAGTCTGTATTGAGCTTATTCCCCATGTCTCTGAACATGATCCGATGGAGGTTAGCTTCAGTGCTGCTACTCAGGATGAGCAAATTAGTCAAGTGGACTTTTCTAGAAACCTATCAGTGTATTTTTATGCTCTCTTGTACTTAAATGCAGAAGGTCTAAGGCATGATAGTATGTGTAATGTTAGAGGGAGTTATCTTCCTAATCACTTTGAAGATATTGATTTAAATATAGTATCAAAAAACTAAGATGTCAATGCAGGAACTGCATGGTTTCCTCCTGTCACGTCAGCATTTAGTACTATCTAATATAGCAGAAAGGCCAAATTTCCCTCAGATAACTCTCTTCTGGCTCTTAGTTTTGGGGATTTCTCCCCCTTCCCCGTTTTCAGCCTCTAGTAAGGTTATATAGCATAAATCAGAAATTATTGGTGGTTGTGCAAAAATGTTACTCAACTCCTCACAGAGAGGAAAACAGCAACCCCTTTGCCAGCTCCCTTATCTTTATAATTTTGCTAGAGCTACTTGGCTTTACTCTAGAACTGAAGCTGACCCATGATTTTGTCCTTTGTTTATAGTTACTGGTAAATCTTTACTTTCCAGCAACTTGAGGAGCTTGGAATGCAGACAAATCCAAAATCACTCCAGTGGAAACTCTAGTGATGACAATGGCTTCAGGAACAGTACACTTGAAGTGAAAGCTGAGCTGTTAATAGCAACCCTTGAATATCTATCTATAAGTATGACCCAAAGGGAAGAGTAAACAAATAGTTGATGTAACTTTGGAACAGTGAGATGCTTCTGTATCACTTCAAATATGAACTGATGAAGGAGGATATTAATTGGTTTGATGAACCCTACAAGCCGTATGTTCGCCTCGTCCTTTGGCAGATAATATTTACCAAAGAAATTCAGTTGACTTTGAAGGGGCTTGGCTGTTCTGGGATGAGAACCGCATTATTTTTTTTAAAGGCTTCCACATCAAAATGGAGCAGGTGAATGAAAGTATGGATCATAGCTGCTATACTGTAATTCTGTAGGTAACACTTTCTAGTGGAAGCGAGCATCTTTAACACGCTCTTTGCCTCCCTACCAGGTTCAAGATTTTTTTTTTTTACTTTCTCCTCCTGAAGGGAAGAGGTACCAATGATGTAATTACAAACAGATGATAGTTCCTGCAGGAATTGTCACTGATATCTCCTGGGTCTCAGTGCATCATACTGACCAATACCACGCCTCTTTGACATTATTGCTAGTTGGTATTACCCCATACTGAACTTCACATACATACAGCCAGAGATTATCTGGTTGTGCGAGACGGTAAGGTACCACACCGCAGCTGGGTTTCATAGATACAACAAAAAGTGGATGCGGTACGGAGGTGTGAGATCCATGGGGTGGCTGATCTGAGGTTTTCACAGCAGTGTTGTCTTTGTTTCACAGGGCGTTGGGGAGGAGTAAAAGCGAAACAATCAAATCCAATTTTCAAGTAAACGGTGTTCAAAATCAAGCAGTACGTGTAATACTGATGCCATTCCAGCGTCCCTTTTAAATACGCATGGCTAGGCAAACTGCCTTTAAGGAGAGGTAGTGGAGAGCGAGCTGGAGGCACACAGTTACTTTCCAAGGTTTCACTGAAAGACACAAGTCGTTTCCACCAGCCCTGGCTGCAGCACACACTTTGTTTGACTGTGGATGTTGCACCTGCCTACGGCAGACCCTTGGTAAAGAGGAGCCATGGTTCGTACCGGTGGGTGACTCCAGGGCCTAGAAAGGCTCCTGCTACAAACGGTTCGTGTCTGGTTAGCCACATCGGCAGGCTCTGAGAAGAGCAAAGCGCAACGTGCGTGGGTTCTGACGGCAGGGCTGGGGAAGAGCCGTTTCATCCAGTTGATGAAATTCGTGCGGGGGTGGAGAAGGAGGCGGCAGAAAGGCGCTCGGCTCCAACTGGCGGACTGGAGGCGGTGGGCGCGC
>NW_010973389.1:826496-867081 GCF_000737465.1 Haliaeetus leucocephalus | reverse complement strand
CCCGGCTCGGGCCTGGCTGAGGCCGCGGCCGGCCGCGCTCGCGTGGGAAGGAGGGGTCAGGCCGCTGCCGCCACCTCGGGGAGGGCGGCGAGCGAGCCTGCGTGTCCGGAGGCCCCTTTTAGGGGAGGGTCGCCTTCCCCTGTCCTCCTCTCCCCTCCCTCTGCTGCGGCGGGAGGCTGGCCCCGACCTGAGGGGGGGTGGGGGGGGGGAAAGGCGAACCCCGAGGCGACGGGGAAGGAGGGGAGGGCGAGGCGAGGAGGCTGCTCCCCTCTCACGGGGCGAGAGGTCCTCTCACGGGGGCTGTGGTAGCTGCTACCGGTGGCTGCTGGGGCGGTGGGAGACGACAGAGATCTTCCCCCCCCCGCCCCTTCCCCGCCGCCGGCCAGTCCCCGGGGTGTCCCCTCGGGCTGTGCGCTACGTGCTGCCTTCCCCAGGCCAGCGCTCGGCTGTTCCTGCCAACTCAGCCTCCTGCTGGCAGTGCGGTATGGACTGGGGTCTCCATTTCCTTCCCTCCCAGATCCTCGTTAGAGGCTGCATCCTCCTGGGCTAGCCTGGGATACCCGTCTCGCCGTGCGCAGAAGTTCAGGCCGCTTGTGGCCGTGTTTTGCTAACAGCGTGTTTGTCAGCGGCGGCGCTTCGCTAGTGTGTGTTGTTTAGATGTAGGTAAACCGTATCCAGATGTCGGGTAGGGGCTGGAAGAGGTTTTCGGCTTCGTTAGATGTCTTCGGGCTTTGTCGTGTAATGAAATCTGGGAGCAAAGGAGAGATGAATGTGGAAAAAAGTTACCGACTCGCTCAGGGTCATTTAATATTATTTAGGGGAAAGATAGGTTAATACATTGGGAGTTTGTGCAGTTAATATGGGACAGTGTTTTTTTCTTTTTAGTGTCAGGCTGTTTCTGTGGTGAGAATTCTTATGTGCAGACTATGATATTTGGGTGACTGGTACCTAGTTTTCTTCTGGAAAAGTTTCCAAATAAGTGGAACTTTATTTTATATTACTGTTCTCAACAGTTTTGCATAAATTCTTTTCCCGTAGAGGGGTAATCTGGCGAAGAACAGTGTAGTGAAATACAGGACCTGTAGCTGAGATGTCTGTTACTGCTTCTCTTACAGATGCTTCTACTGTAAGAGTATTCATATCTTAGGATCCACTGTTAGGTGCTGGCTTCTCTTTTTTTCTCTGATTTGGTTCTCTTGAAAGGACAAGAATCAAGAAAGACAATCAGGATGATTGTTTTCCTCTTAGAGTACAGCTCTTCTGTTTTTACTTTCTTGCTTTTCTTTCTGCAGTGCACAAAGGCTTTTACTAGATGCACCAGGAAGATAGGTCTCTGCAGCTGTGTGTATCCAGACTGATGTTCAAGATTTTGCTTTCATGTATAACACCATTTGCACATTTCAGTACCAATAACTCCGTATAACTATTGATGTAATCATTTGGTAGCTTCTAGTGTCAGGTTCTTTTGCTCAGGTACAGGTATACTTTCAGTTTACAGGTAATACTGGTGCTCAGATTGTGGTGTTGTATCTAAGGCTGTTACGTTCACCTCCTATTGACGCATCTTTTTTGAAGCTATATATAAGGAGCTAAATCATTGAGAGTATTGCCAGGGTATATGCTGAGAGTAGTTTTACCTGTGGGAGTCTCTTTATCTTCCTTTATTTGCTCTCTGTCTGATCCTGCCGCTCTCCGTTTCACTCAAAATTATATTACTTCCGCAGCACCGGCATTGGTGGCTGCTGTTTACCCTCAGGGACCCACGTTCAGTGTTTAAGGGTTTTTTCCCCTTACCAGAACAGCCCTCTCTTCACCTTAGGCTCTTGATAGAACAAACACCATACTTTTACTGAGTCCTGGGTTGCTACATGTTACTGATGTGTGTCTCAGGCTCCTGATATTCTGCTCCCTCCGGCCAAGTTCATCTTCTGTCTTGTTTACTTCCTAGTTTATCTCTGTGGCTCAGCCCTTTCCCCCCTGCACAGAGCTGGGGAGTGATGGTGTGTGTTCTGAGGTACAAATGTCCTCATTTGGCTGGGATAGAGTTAATTTCCTTTCTAGTAGCTGGTGCAGTGTTATGTTTTGGATTTAGTACCAGAATAATGTTGATAACACACTGATGTTTTCAGTTGTTGCTAAGTAGTGCTTAGATTAAGTCAAGGATTTTTCAGCTTCTCATGCCCAGCCAGCAAGGAGGCTGGAGGGGCACAAGAAGTTGGGAGGGGACACAGCTGGGACAGCTGACCCAAACTGTCCAAAGGAATATTCCATACTATATGACATCATGGCCACTAAAAACTGGGGGGAGTTGGCTGGGGATGGTGGATCACCGCTCAGGAGCTAACTGGGCATCGGTTGGCGAGTGGTGAGCAATTGCATTGTGCATCACTTGTTTTGTATATTCCAACTCTTTTATTATTATTACTGTCATATTATTATCATTATTACTTTCTTCCTTTCTGTCCTATTAAACTGTCTTTATCTCAACCCACAAGTTTTACTTTTTTTTTTTTATTCTCTCCCCCATCCCACTGAGTGGGGGGAGTAAGCAAATGGTTGCGTGGTGCTTAGTTGCCAGCTGGGGTTAAACCATGACAGTGAGCTGCAAGTTGTTCTCCACATCGTGAGGCTCTCTGTTTCCTTCCTGTGAAATCATCCACAGAGAGCCTTAGCAGCGCAGTGGCTTCTAGAAGTACAAACAGCTTCCTGCTCCACACCTAATCATAAAGCAGGGCATTTGAGTAGAGTTTTTTTTTCAAGAGAGTGGGACTGTACTGTGAACTAGTCTGGAAACAGGGACTGTCAGCAGGATCCTTAGTTGTCTTGTGTAAGGGTATGTGTAGCCTGCGAGCTGCCAGTGAAAGTCCCCTTACATACGTCAGTCTGATACCTATAAAATGAATGTACACTGAAATCCTGTTCAGAGGAGTGAGGAAGAAGTGTGGTTTACAGCCATTCACCAAGCTGCAGCTGCTGTGAATGCACAAGAGCTCCAGCCTCTACATGTCTGTCAGCACATCCTTGACACCGCTTAAATGCTCCATTCATATCTCCTGTAACTTAGATCTTGCCGCCGTTTGCTTCTCTGAACGTTGCTGATGCATACAAGCTACTTTGCTCTTACAGCTCCCGTCGCCAGACTGGACGCCGCAGCCACCCCCGTTCTGAGGGTGCCTGTGGTGCTGGCCTCCTGCCAATGTAATCGCTCAATTTGCCACAGGGTTTGCTATTTTAATCTTAATTCTTTTTCTGGAAACAGTATAAAGCAAGTTAGGAGGCCGTATCTGACTAATTTCAAAAAATTGCTGCTGAACGTGGAAACTTTGTTTAAACATGCTGTTGCATCAGGGGTAAGATTTTTTTAAAAATTTTTTTTTTTTTTTTTTTAATACAAGAGGGGGATATCATGAAATCACTGTTTTCATGGTTAGGAAACCTATGATCCCTGTTGCTTTTTCCCAAATAGTGTTTGAGTTCTTGACTTGGTGTTGAATTTGCTCTAACATTGCACCCGTACACTTTTTTTCTTTGCCTTCAAGAAACTGAAAAGTAAAAAATCTGAAAATGAGAGGTTTTTGTTTTTAAGAAAAATAAGTTTAATACTGCTACATTTTGGTATATCTTTTTCTAGAAGGACAGAGAAATGTCAAAGTGGCATAATAAAAATACTGTTGTTCAGTTTAAAGAACTGATTAAAAGTTGCATAAACTTCTGTAACTTACTCTGCTTGGTATTCATATATTTATAAATTCTAAACTTTGCATGCTATAGATCTCATTTTATTCTTTGAAAGGATATTTGATTTTTGCCTGCTACTCAAGGTCTTAATTCATTGTTGAAGCAGCAGTTGTCTGAAAAAGAGTGTCTTTGTGAAGGGGGATATGGCTTTGCATGTAAAATATAACCTTTTTTTTTCCTAGCACAAGAAACAACTTTGAGCCCTCTATCAAACTAGTAAAACTGAGGTTATTTTCTTACTTCTTGTTTAGTTGTAAGTTACCTCTTTAAAATTGTTAACAGACTCTTGAAAGTTCTAAGTCTTTCTTGGTTTTCAGTGTGGGTACTTGTTTTTAACTCCCATATATTTTCTTGAAGATACACAGTGGTTGGATGTTGATTCTCTTTAGGACTCTTTAGTCCTAAAATGGGGTGCAGGGAAGGGTGTGCTCATGCCTTACTTTGGGTGGTAGAAATGGCAACATCGTCATCTCGTGGAATTTAACTCCACCAGCATCCTCTTAGCTTGCGCCCCAGCAGCAGAAAGAACTCCGGTGTACCTCTTGTCAAGGGTCTGCCCTTCTCTTCTTAGAAGGGCTTTTTGTATTCTTTTGGAGATGGATCTGGACCTGTTATTACTGTGCTAGCTCTACTGGTATCACAGTTGCCCAGTTTCTTTGGCTTAATTTTAGACAGTAAATTATGTTGAAATTCATTGTAAGCGCCATATATACAAAAGGAAATGAGAACTTAATGTACGGCTTCAGCTCTCCTCCCTTTTGCATGAGAATTTTTCCTTAAATTTAAATTGCATTTGACAACGTTACAACCTACAAAACGCAGCCTAACTTTTTCAAGCATATTGTTGTCATGGCCAGTATGTTTTCCTAAGGAAGAAAAAGATTGCGTATTATTATGTTGCTTCAGCTAGCTATGTAGTCTTAAGGTGGCTTAAAAAGGAGGTAGTCATTTGATGAAAGATGATTGATGTTGTCATACGTGTGAACCAAACTTTCTCCTTTCCTCTGTGAACTGAATTATACTATTTGCTATATGAAAAGTGAAACACTTTTTTCAGCAGTGATTCTCCTACTGACTCTGCAGTTACATAGGATTTTGTACACTTATTTTTCCTTTGTCTTGAAATTTTTCACTTTTGCAGAATCGTGTACTCATGCATACTTTGTGGTGTGTTGTAATGTATATAGAAAGTACAGAGGAACAGTGAAACCTTCCTGACTTCCAGGAAAGTCCCGCTTTCACAATTTGTATACCGTCTCCAGTCTTCTGCTATTTCACAGGAGGGTGGGAAAGGGATTTAAATGCTTTAACTCTGTAAGAGAAGATAGGTCTTAGACTATCATATGATGGTCTAGTCTTCTACTCACTTTGAAGAGTATAGGAGGAAAAGATTTTTCCATTTTGTAAAACAGCCCTTTTAAATGCTTCTGGCCTTCCAGAAATTGCGGGGTCAAGCCGATGAACGCGGTAAACTTCTAACTGCTAAATTAACTTTGCTAACGTACACAGTTCTCGCTGATTAGGAACTTTACATGCCTAATGAAAGTTCCTGTTGGCTAAGCATGTGCCAGCAATAGCGCTACAAAACTTATAAGACTTGTCAAAATGTTGTTGTGTATTGCCTCCCTTATTTCAACTTTTAGCGGAATACTGGGTCATATTTTTAGTGACAGTTTCTAATACTCAGACTACCAGAAAATCTTACTAAATTTGAAAATTAAGAAGTCAACCTCCAATATCTTATTTTTGGTAAGTTATGAACTAGAAAAAAATAGCTGGTGGAAAATATTACGTAGTTTTAACAGTAGTGGCTGTGGGTAGGGATCTGTTCCATGCATTGTCCAATTATTTTGCTTTAGTATCATGCATCCTTTCTGATGTACACACAAAGCAGCCCACTAGAATGTAAAACATCTCTTATCCTCTTGACTAGGGAAGTACAGCGTTTTCCAACTCAGTGCAAGGGGTTTTTTGTTTTCTTTTCCCATTTATTGTAACGCCCAAAGTTGAACTTAAACATTTCCTTACCCATTTTATGCTATCAAAATTGGGAAAAGTAAAAGACAGGCCTGAATAGCATCATCCCCAGATAGACTAGACTTGCGCAGTGTATCTCATGTTTTACACCAGAGTTGTAATTTGTTAGTACACAGTTATCTTTGGTAGACATTTCTAAGAAGTGGTGCTTCGAAGAGGCTTTTTAGTGCTGTCCAGGAAGTGGGTTTTTCAACGCTCAGGCTGAGGTGATGCCCCTATTTTTGTACAATGATGACTGTTTTAATAGTTGGTGTCTTTCAGTGTGTTTAGTGAGCACCATAGGTTAGTGCAATTCATTTTAACTTCTCTATTTTAATTTGTTTTGCTTTTACTATTCCCTTTTCAGACTAAACTTGGTGCTTTTAAATAAAAAAATCTAGTATGAGTGTTATTTCATCTTGATTTAGATGGGAAAGTACTGTTGATAATGTCATAATCAAGTCAATCCAAAGCTGGCTTTGATGTTTTTCTCTCTTGCTCCCATCAATGTTGTCTTTTGAATTCAGTTCTCATTGAGCTGTCCACAGTGCTGCCAAATTTTGTTTGTGAAACTGATTTTTTTTTTTAAACACAGATGTGGCACAAGTAGTTCATTCTCTCCTGTTGTAATTTGTTTGTTGTATTTTTTGACAGTGCTGCTCAGCTGTGTTTTGTCTTTGTTGTAGGTTTTAGTCTCCATTCAACATTCATTAAACGGGCAACTGAAAAAAACCCTCTTCATTGCTGAAAGTAGATTTAAAAGCTGTCCATGTGTCAGCCTGTGGTTTTACATTCATCTTAAACTAGCCTAATCTAGCCCTGCTGCAGAAAGAAATGGTCATGCAGGCATTACCGTGGGAGGCTGCCTTGTGCACTGTTGGGCAGAGCAATCCAAACTAAAACCAAGTCCATTTCATTCCTTGCCTTCATGCCCCCTCCTAGTTAGTTTTAGCTGCTTTGCTTCTCTGCAGGAACACTCACAATAACACAAGTTTTGGGATCATAGGCCAGGCTGAACAGCTGTGTGAAGGCAGGACTTCTCTTCCAGTGCTAGTTCTGTCTTATACCAGTTTAGGTTGTATGTGAGCTTATTACGGCCTGAAGTGAAGTTGTTAAGGCATGGGTGCCAGCGCTAATATATGCCACAATAGCTCTGCAGTTGTGAAAGTCTCAATCTTTGAAAGAAGTGTTAAAATAGTTAACTCTTCAGAGATAACAGAATAACTACATACATCCATGCTGTTCTGGACCCCATGTCTGTCTTAACAGTTCTGGCAACAGCCTGATCGCATTCCCTTGTACAAGTTGCTTTATAATTGGAATGTGGAGAATATGCTTAATGTTAACTCTTCACCTGTGTGAAAAATTCAATCACATTACATATAATTCCGTAAAGTATGTATAAGTCTGAAGACTATGTGTTTTAATAGTATCTGAATTTTATGTCTTGGTATGTCACTTCCAACCTGTGTTGGGGTGTGAGTGAAACAAGGGGACTGTGCAGCAAAAATCAACTCTTCAGTCTTTTCAGGAATAAACTAACCTCAGCATGTTGCCTTGGGGAGCTTTAAAAATATATTTTGAAACTATGTTAGTTTTACAGTGCAGATTTGCTCATGGAGAATCAAGTTGATGATTTTGTATGTAGTCTAGGGAAAAAAAAAATGTAACTCTCTTCTGGCCAGACAAGGAGCTGACTTGGCAGGCAGTATTAGATACTGTGGGTGGCTCTGTTCGAGCTGCTAGTGTCACAGATTGGAGCTTTAGAACTTTCTGTCTTAGTGGTGGTTTTTTTGTGTTCTTAGTTCAGTCATGAAATTTATGTTAGAGCTTATTAATGTGAGAAAATAATGAAATTTAAATTTTAATTTAGTAGTAGGAAGTGTGCGTGGATGTGCTAATTTAGATTTATTTTAAATAAGCCAATTTTAGAAGAATTCCCAAGAGGGAGGTTTCACTGGCTTAGCTAGATCAATCTAAAAATTGTTTGAAGTTAAACTTGTCATGTAGATGAATAAGGCTTTAAAACATAATTATTACTGGGGCCTCATTATATACTTTCTGAAACTTGTTTAGCAAGTGTTTACTATTAAAGGACAGGCATCTATTCATACGGAGGGTAAATTCCTATCTAAATGTTGCTGTGTTCTTGGCTTCACTTATCCTTTGATAATGAACTTATTTCATTGTCCTTTCATACAGCTTGTGGTTTGCAGTGAATGCTCCCTTTCTACTGTTTTTTTTATCAATCCCTGTGTTGGTTGTGCTCTTTTGCCCCATCATACTCCTCCTTTGTTTCTGAAATCTTCGTTTGCTCCCATGTGGAGGACAAGTCTGAGGACTTTGGGAGAGCAGGGTTTTCTTGTTTGTGCTTTTGTCTTTTTTTAACTACTAGTGAAATGTAAGGTTTCTCACACAATAGTACTTGTCAACTTCAGCTCTTCTGACTTGAGTATTTCTGCGAGAAAGCTAATGAGAGATACAGGTTTAAAAAGAAAACCCAAAAAACCACTAACCCTCCAAACCACAGACAAAAAAAAAGTAAAAATAGAGAAGAAACCCAAGTTCAGGTAGAAATGACAATACAGAAGAACGAATGCATCGGTGAACCAGTATGTTTCTTTTTGGGAAGAGCCTCAGTGTTTAATGAAGGAATGCTTAGGAATAATTTGTATGGATTCAGAATATTTGCGTAAGGGTGTGTTGTTTAAAAAGCGAGAGCTTCATTCAGAAACAGGAAATTTCCCACCAGGGCAAGGAAGTGAAGCTTTATTGTTTGGGTCTTGTTATGCGATTAGAATATGGTAGTGGTTTTTTTTTTTTTCCCTAATTGTTTCTGACTTGCAAATCCCCTTTAATGTAAAATTTCAGTGGAGGTATAGGCCTCTCTGTAGGAAACTTGTATGTGCCTGTTTTTTAAACTTACCTTTCACAGAATCCTTAAAATAATGCACAGACCAAAAATGGAAATTTACAGGACTAGGTGCCACATGGAGTAAAGTTTTGATAGTAACACTACTAAATTCATTATTTCCAGAGGAAAAAATCTGTGGGTAGTTGGATCTCCCCATAAGAAAATGCCATTATTTGTGGTCTCCTCCCATGTTGTTCCTGTCATGACTGGCGTGGCACAGTGCCACAGCTGAGTTTTGGTTTGTATCAACTTATATGAGAACTTAAGTTGCTTACAAGAAGCAGGTGGAGGAAAAAAACCCGAGATACAATAGGAAAAAAAAATAATTCTCATAGGGGAGTTCTGCTGAAAGCCTACACTCTTGTCATATCTCAGTTATTCCATTATTACGAACCAGCATTTTACCCCTCTTTTCAGCGATGCTGAAAACCACAGCCCTATCTCTTGAAACCGCATTAGATATTATTGGATCTCTTGCATGTTGAAGATGCTTCTACAGCTGCTTTCACTATCTAAAATGATAAAATACAGCATAACCTCAGCTCTTAACTGTGAATTTTTCTATTTTGAAACTAAGCCATGAGAGCATTCATGTTTTTGCAGATTAATCCAGTGTGGGTATGGGGAAAGATTTCTTTTTTGAGGAAAGAATGACTGCTTCTAAGTTATAGCTCAACAGTTGAGTTTCGTAAGTAAAAAAATACCTTGGGCATGAAGACAACTTAAAATTTTTATTTTTAGGTTTTACACAAAAATATTGCTAGCTAAAGTTCGTGGGGTGTGTGCTTGCAAAGCTCAAAATACAGCCATCCTAGCTTATTTCTTTAATAAGCTGAGGACAAATCATTTCTGTGTTTCATTAAATTGTATACAATGTGAATACCACAGGGAACGTGGATTTGGGGCCTCTGTGGCACCAGTTTCCAGCTGGTGAGGCACAGCACGCTAGAAAGACATGCCGGGGCAACAGAGTAAAGCCCAAGCCATTAGATGTTGTTAAGCTTAGTGGAGCTTGTGTGCATGTGGGCATTAACATCTCTAATAATATAGAAGGTCGGAGGAGAGGCATGGGATGTAATGGCAGGGGATCGGGAAGGAGGAGGAAGGGAAGGAAAAGGTGTTGGTAGAAAGATTGAGGGAGCACCATTAAGCTGAGAACTATGACTCTGGTTCAGGTGACTAAGTCTATCCAGTGTCTGCTTGTGAGCTATAATAGAGACACCAGTTCTTACTATTTCTAAGGGGAAAAAAAAAAATCTATGAAATACTGAGGTCTCAAGGTATAGAGGTAATAGAGTGTCGTAGTGAGGTGTACAGTACTAGTGGTGGTGTTTGATGGCAGTTTGTGTGTGCAGAAGGTGTTGAAGTATTTAATGCGGGGGGGGGGGGCTAACTACCCCTAGCTGAGCTCAGTTCTGCACCTGGCACAAGCGGGAATGACTCTGTGTGCTCTCCTCGGGACTGAATGCAAGTGCTTGTTTGTCTGATATTCATACCAAGCAGTTTAATGGAAACTTCAGTCTGTGCCTTGAAGTAAATATTATTGGAAGAGTCAGTACTAATGTATAAAGAAGTCATGCTTTACTAGCCTTGTAGTGACTTAAAAAACCAAACCAAACCGAACAAACAAAAAAAAAAGGAAAAAAAGGGAAAAGATTAAAAAGTAAAGACGGTGGAGGGTGGGTTATGCTGTTTCCTACCTACCTATGCAGTTCCAAGTGTCAACTAATACAGAGGGATGGGGAGCCATGTTTCTTTCCTAACCTAAATGCAACATTTTAGCAAACAAGAGGTAAAGGGAAGGGTAATGCGGGATGACAAATACAGAATTTCTGGTCTTACCTTCTGTAGGGGAGTAGCAGCATGAAGGAAGGACTAGGTGCTAGTGGGTGTTTTTTTTTCTCAGAAGATAAGAATATTTACTACATAGGCCTTTTGGAGTGGCAAAGAACAGAGATTGTATTGAATGGAGGCATTGCTCTTTACAAATGCAGAAAATACCATTATATTATTTTTTTCTAATTGTTAGAAAAGGCATCGGGAATTAGTTCAACATCGTTTTCTAAGGTATGGAAAAGTGAATGAATCACTATGGTCAAGTGTGATAAATAACACTAAGAATGTTCTCCATTTCCCCCTTCATTGATTAGAGGTTTGCCTAAAGATGGAGTTATTTTGTAGATTGAATTCACATTTAACTGGGTTGCTGACTTGTGGGTAAGCCATAAGCATCCCCTCCATTGTTTGGATGAGGCTCACTATTTGCATGACTTAACTCAACATGCAGTTTGTAATTAAAAGCATTTCTCTGCTTTGTACAGTTTTGAATACAGGGATCGGTTAAGCCACCTGGCTTTTTAACAGTAAGGATAGATGTTTTTACGCTCTGTATGCTCCTTGTGTGCTCTGATGGTGCTCTTCTGCCACTCACCCTACCTGCAGGTGGCCAGTAGAGTGGTGAGAAGCAGCTTGTTAGTATTTGAAAATTTGGTGGATAAATTTGAAGGTCTAGGCTGCAAGAAGAAAGTGGGAGGAAAAAGAAAGGACTAACACTTGGTGTCTTTTGCTAGTTGACATTGTTGAGAAGAAGCTTGTGGGTTAGAAAGAACCATTCTTAGCTTCTTGCCTGCTGCTTTCTGCTAGAGTATTGATCTTTTTCTCTTTGGTTCTCTGGTATTTTGTTCTTGTAGTATTTCACATCTTCTTTGAAATGCGGTCATAACTTACAAAGCAAGCTGGATTGATGTCTTGTTTCTCCCTTTCATCTCTGACTGCAACGCCCGCTCACACTATTAGTGTCTGGGAATGATTCTGGTCTCTGTGATCATATCACTTCTGGCACTATGAAGAGATCACATCTCTATCTTACAGAGGTCAAAAAGTAACCAGGATAACCAAGGGAGCTATAGATCTGTAACTGATTATTTATTCCAGACAAAATAATCATAGAATGATTTGGGTTGGAAGGGACCTTTAAAGACCATCTAGTTCAACCCGCCTGCCATGGGCAGGGACACCTTTTGCTGGATAAAAGGGTTGACTTGAGAGTTAACATTGCTTGAATTCTTTTGCAGAAAGTGAAATTATTCAATAAAAATCACGTCTGGATTCGGTCTACTGAATGTAATGAGATTACAGGGTTGCAGGTAATGCTGTTTATCTAACACTTTGACTCCTTGTTAAAGTATTTAATTTCCTACTACAACAATAAGAAGCAATCTGGCAGAGTTGGATCCGTAAACTTCTCAATAGTCATACGTGGGACTTAAAATATGACCAAATATGAGGACAGCTCCTTCATTTTTGCTCATCAGTATTGAAGCAGCCGTAGCTCTGATAGCCCACCTCAGCTTACTCAACGTGCTGTGGCTAGAAAGTGTGGTAGCTGCTCACTGAGAGACCAGAAGAACCTTTAGAGAGGGGCTCCATCAAAAATTATGTGAAAGGCATCATATATGAATCCTTGACAGGATCCAGGCACAGTTTATATATGGTCAGAGTGATAAAAAATAACAGAAATCTAACACATGTGGAAAAAATGGGGAATGCAAGAAGATAGTTGAGCTGAGTGTCTTAAAGGGTTGGCTTATGAGTGTAAGTGGAGACGTGTGGTGGCCTGGGATGAGCACGTGCTTGAGAGAAGTACGGGAACAGACTGAATGTGATGGGGACCAGGGACACCCCATCCCCAAGTGATCTAACTGTGGATAGCATTTTAGGGGCCATTCCAGGAAAATAGCAGTTTACCAGCTGTGGGGTGATATGTGGCTAGGAAACTCATGGCGAATGCAAGAGAAAGATGAGCAGGTGTGTGTTCAAAGGGGGAAGGCACTCTGGTGCATGAAGATGGTAAAAATCCAGCATTCAGACATCGGAGGGATAAGTGAGGAATAGGTGAGCTTGAGCTTTAAGAAAAGGAAATGGAGATCTGCAGATCCAGTGATCCCAATGGATGGATACAAGTGACAAACTAAACCCATGTGCCGAAGCATGCGTAGGTGTATACAGCTAGAGTTGCAACCTGTTTCAAAGTAGAAATGTGGCTCTGGACAAATAAAGAGTCGTAAAGCATTGTTAACAGTGTTACCTGTTCACTTTGCTATCAAGTAAAAGGACAAGCAACTTCAGAAGTTGATTTTGATGTGTCCTGTGACCACTTTGCATGCTGTACAACTTACTGGAATACTGGGAATTCAAGAAGTGGTTAAAGGAGTTGTCCTAAGTAGTCTTACATATACTTTATTTGCATAAAAAAGGTAAGAAGAATTGTTTTTCCCTTTTGCTCTTTATCTATTTCCATTCCTTTTAATTGGTTATCAGGTTATTTACGGGGCTCTACCAAGTACTGGTTTTCTAGAGGATGCATTATTAGCAGAAAACCTCATTAAATCTGGCAGCGACACCTTGGTAAAGAACCTTCGATAGTTGATACCTAAGAGGATGCTGTAATAGATACTAGCTTTAACTGAAGTTCTGATGACATAATCTTTTCTGCTTTCCTCCAGTGTTTTCTTCATGGTTTGTTGAGTTCTTGGGGATAATAAGTCTGTTACCTTTATTTGTTGTGCATAATCTAATCCAACAATGCTATAGCTTGACTGAAGAACTTTTTGTTTCCATACTCTAAAACATGTTTAATGAGCAGCAGAGACAGACATAACAGGTTCCATATAGATTCCTTTACCCCCATAATATCAAGGCACTATGAGCTGCAGCTTTGAGTTTTCCTTATCTCCTAGAAAACACTGCCAGCCTTTCTCCTATCTTTCTCTAACAGTTCTTAACAGAAAGCCAGTGTAAAAGTTAAACTTCTCTATAAAACCCAGACTGTAAGAAAACTTGAAGACTGCCCAAAGTTTTTTTTCAGTTGGGTCCTAAAAAGAAAAGGCTGAACTCCCTGTATTTCTTTTCTTGCTCTGACCATATATATATGTAAATAAAATACATAAAAACTCCATGCAGATCCTGTTAAGAATTCATAATGGATGTTTTCCACATTCTTTCTGAATTCCCTCTATTACTGATATTTGAATAACTATTTGTGGAAATCTTGCTTCCCCCACCATGGGGTATCTCCTCTCCAAGTCTCCCACTCTCCCACTTCAAACTGCACTCCCAAAAGGGGCCATTACGCATTTGCAAGCCCAGTGACAGGCCACCACCAAGGTGGCTAAGGGAAGGAGCACATGACACCAGGAGAGGCTGAGAGAATCAGGTTTGTTCAGCCTTAAGAAGAGAAGGCTAAAGGGTGATCTGGCTCTCTACAGCTACCTAAGGGGAAGCTATGGAGAAGACAGAGCCAGGCTTGTGGCAGGTACACCAGAACGGGGCAGGAGGCAATGGACAGAAGCCGGAACACAGGAAACTCCAGTTGAGCGTAAGGCAAGTTTATTTTACCACAGGGGTGATCAAACACTGGAACACATTGTAAGAGATGTTGTGGAAACTCGGTCCTTGAAGATATTAAAAACTTGACTGGACAAGTCAACCTGGTCCCATTCAACCTGTATTATTCTACGTTCATGATACTTGAGCACCTCTACAGCAGCTGCTGGAGAGCCCTTTCAAGCAGATGTGTCTGTTCCTTTGCCAGTCTTGGTTCTTTTTAACCTGATGATGATGAACACATTTGTCATTTTTTTTGTTTCCTGCAGTTCTGGAGGCAAAATAGTTGATCACTAGTTGAGGACAAGTTATTAAACCCCTTTTTTCCAAGGAGCAATGTCTCCTCTTTGTGTCTGTGTGGTGGAATCAGTAACTGACCTGGAGGCAGCAGTGGATACGCACAATGGTTGTATAGTCTGTGCTGCCTGCAAGGCTGTGGTTGGCAAGCAAGGTGGATTAAATCAAGTGCTGCAGGAGAATTGAATTTCATATTGAATTAAAATTCTGTATACTAGCATGAAATTTGGCCTCCTTTTATTAAATACTTGGGTATCAAGTAATCAGTGTATCTAGAATACTTTGAAAAATGTATCTGTTATTGCACAGCAATATCTGGAAACACCCGTAGTCATGATCCAGAAGAGCTGCTCTGTTGTCTGATACTAGAAACCTTTACTGAAAGTGAAGCTTCCAGATAATGCTTCCTGCCTTCACCTTAGTTTCATTTAGACACTGTATTTTTAGAAAAATCGTTTTAGAGAGACTTCCTATTGACAAACACAGATTGCATTAGCCCAATGCTAAAACATGCTTTGAGTTGTGAAAACACCACCTGATTATTAAGTATGCGTTAGGACTTGCAACACAAGGAAACTTATTGTATAATTACACTAGTATAATTATGCTCAGGCGATTTCCTGTGTCGACAAGCCCTTAGATGCAACTAGTTTGGCCCCTTATTTAGTAACTCATTAGGCCTCTGACTGCACATTAAAATTGCATAATTCTTTGCTAAAAAAACTTCAATGTGCAAGTTTAGTGCTGACTGGCAGTGCTTCCAGGGTGCTGGAAGCAGACCAGCAGTTAAGCTTTAAAAAATGATGAAGAATGAAGGACAAAAGAAATGAACGCTCTAAGTCTGGAAAATGGTTATAAATTAAATGGTCCTGAAAAATTGTCATGACATAATTGTGTGGATTTTGGAGTAGATGAGCTGAGCCATGCTCATTCAAGAGTGTGGCTCATTCACACCTTTTATATACTAGGAGAGTCTTAGCCAGCTGACTCCTTGAGTCACTCTCTTATCTCTAGTTTTGATCCACAGTAACATGCTGGAGTAGGAGCATGCCTTGCATTTGCAGTAGTTTTCAATTTGCAAAATTCAGTATTTGTTTTAAAGCAGCATTTCTGTGATTGTGCAGAGTTCCTCTACCACTACCTTTTCCCTGCCACTGTCTTTTGACAGAGTAATTGTGCTTGATTATTAATTTTATTTCAGCAAACTGCCACAAGATGGTTATTTTTCTACTATCTGTCTTTTTCCAGATTCCTTTTTTTTGGTAGAAATTACAGTTCTTATGATTGATAACTATGAACATTTAGTTTATGTAAATTGGATGAATTATAATAGGAAGTCTGTTTTTTTTCATGATAAAAATAAGCCTAAAGACAGTATACTGGCACCTCATTATTCAATACCTAGCTTACCTTAATTCACACCTTTAAAATGGGGCTCTTGATGGTCTCAATCATCATATCAAGGCTGAAACATTCTCATTATTCATATTACCATCTAGCAAATGAGTGAAGAGCTTCTGATATTTATCACACGGGTGCTCCGTCTTATTAGTCTTTCATCTTTCTTCTAATTCATTCTTCCCCTGACAGCACTTTAAAAGTAAAATCCAGGTATGCATGTAGATTTTCCAATGCTTTGAAATACTGTCTCTCCAAAACCATCATCTGTGTTCATGAAGGAGTCTCTGAAAACCAGGAATGGAGCAAATGACGTGTGTTGGGGTATTATTAATTTTGGCAGGTTTCCTTGAGCAGGGTGTCACCTCAAGCTCCACTGTCCAGCAATATCCTCTGTAACACACCTCATCGCGCTGCAAAGCCTTCTTACTAGGAACCTTTGTGCTAAGAAGCATTCTTGTATTTATACGGCTTTTGTCACATTTAAAAGTGAGCGAGTGATGGGAATTAGTCAGGAGTGCTTCAACAAGGAGTTGGGGCAGCTGAATCACTTTGAATGTAGCAATTATCTTTTAAGTTTGAGGCTCATGGTTTTTTCTTTGATAGAAAAGAGTAGTAAGCCTCTATCCTTTCTTATCCTCACTAAATTCAGTATTTTGTCACTCTGCACAGCTGGTTGCTGCAATAGATTTCACGCAAGATAGTTTGATTTTGCACTCTTAATTTGAGGCAGTAGTCCAAAAAGTGAATTCAGATCAATGGTTGTAATATTTAGTTTTTCTCCCTTGAAGTTCAATTTACATCCCTCAGTTCTATAGTTAATGCGTATGTATCTGTTTTATGCAGCAAAAATATAGGTTGACTGCTTATCGGGTCAGTGCTGCTGTTTAATAAACAGTACTTATCTCCTTGAAGCAACACCCTGCTCTAAATAAGTTTGCCTAGGGAACTGAGCCAGAAATAGCTTCCTTTTTTAAAATTTCTTTTATTTGATCGTAAAAGAATAATTGAAAAGTATGTTTAAAATGAAAATACAGGGTGGTAGTAGTCCTGCTTTCTGCACAGCTTGGTTATTTTTTTTCCTCCATCAGACATGCAGGTTGTAAAACTGTGATCACATCTTTCCCCAGGAGTCTGTACTTCTCTCAGCATTTCATGTTATTCTCCAAACTGAATATATGCCTTCACTTTTATTTACTGTTTGTCACTAAAACTCCAGTGGAGGAAGGTAACGATGTTGTTGAGCAACGTGTGGTTGTGTTGATCCCTGAACGCTTATAGATATGGATTTGTTACGCTCCTGTGTGAAGTAATAAATGATGCCATTTTAATACAGCGGGAGGAGGATGTGTTACTTAATTACAAAATTACTTAATTTTGCAGCATAAATAGCTTGTAGAGGGGTTCCACCCTCAATGATGCTAGCCTTTGTACTTCCAAATCTTGTAAGTTTTTTTGTTTTTGTTTTTTTTTAATTTCTGAAAACTCGTCGTGATGTACTAAATCTGGCACAGAAGAAGGAAGGGCAGGGGAATTAGGATGTGGCAGTACATACAGAAATGTTAGAAGGCATAAAAATAGACAGCAAAGAGAAGGGAGATACTTAATATTGATGAGATAATAGTTGACCAGGTAATAGTAGTAAGGCAATATATAATGCAGCTAGAATGCAGAGTGTGGATAACAAGAAACGGAAATGTTAAAATACAAATGCCAGGAGCCTGGGCAGAAAATGAAAATATTTTCGAATGGGTGGTGCTCTGGGGATCATGCAAAGACAGAAAAAAAAAATAATAAAATAATGTTAATGGCTAGGACATGGTTTTCAAATGGGAACGTTCTGTTACAGAAAGATGGAAATCAAAATATGTACAGTGATGAGCTGTAAAGCATTAAGCAACACAATGGCTGAAATCATAGGTGGGAGCCAGATTTCTTCGGGAAAATGATGGTAAACAATATTCTGGTGGAGCAGAGGTAGACGCTTGGTGCACATCCTCCTGATCTGATTTAGAGGTGGATAATAGAAACCTTTGTCATATTGCAAGTATAAATATTTGTGGGAGTATTTTTACGTTACTTTCCAGTTGTAGTGGTAATGCTATAAATAACTTTGTTAGTTTTCATATCCACAGTAGACGGTTCTTTCCACTTAATGACACAGAAACTTGGAATTTGTCATACCAAGCAAGATGATACGGTGACTGCGGGGGCCACCGGAGTGAGTTAATCATGTTCAGAAAAAATATTTGAAGTAAGCAGAGGTCCCGTAAGTGTAGGGGAAAAGATGGCAAATCCATGCCTTTGAAGTCAAGATGTGCAGAAATTTAAAATTAAAAAAAAAAAAAAAAATGCCAAAGGTTGAGCAGAATTGGAGTCAGCTAAGTATTTCAACTTGCCTTCAGGGATTTAAATAGGAAAGGTCAGATGCAGAGGCAGATGGGTTGCTTGTGGTGAGGACTGGGTTATAGATAAGAGTCTAGAGCTATTGCGTGAAAACTAAGAAGATACTTTGCTTCATTTCTCAGTACAGGTGTTGACACTGCAAGGGCAAGATGGATAAATAAGAATAATATTCAAATGAGAATTGCTATATTTCCACTGAAAGCAAAACTGAAGGAGTTGGTGTACTTAAATTAAGGAGAGAGAATAATCTTTTATTACAAAACCCTGAAGTTTTAGGTCATGGAAATGCAAGTCTTTAGCAACAAGTGTCTTTAACATATTGATCAAGTTAGTGTTGGAGAATCACAGACTTTAATGGCAATGTTTGTAAAAGGGAGGAAAAAAAAGGCAAATTGAAGTTCTGTAACATGACATCAAGAGGGTGTATGCCTCAATATGTTTGCAAGAGAAGATCTGAAACAAGCTTCCCAAACATAAAACAAATGAGAACCCAAGATTTAAAAAAAATAAATAACATAAAACAACTAACATAACCCCTATCATGTTCTCAAAGTCAAACCAAACTACATGGATTCTGATGAAATATCTGGTATGTGGGGAAATGGGTGCTGGAAGTCGGGCTAGTAGAATGGTAAAAATAAGGAGATACTGATGAGTTGGAAACTGCCCATGGGGAGCGTTGAAGGGTAAAGCGGGGAAAGGATGCTACTAACGGTGTGAATGGTCTTGTTTATTATTTCACTAACGATCTTTGCATGCATGTTAGGAATAAGTACATGAAACTTTGTTGTAGAGTGTAGGAGGCATTGTCAGAAAAAGGAGGTCCTGAGCATCATACAGAAGGCAGCAGGGTAATGGATATGGGTTAAAAAAATAGATACATTAAAGATCATGTGGTGTGGAGTTAACAGTGAACTGGGAGATGATCAGTCATAAACAACTGAGGCACGCAAGTACTGACTGGTCACTGGGTGGCTGAGAGCTGCTGTATAAGACAGTGGTACAACAGGCAAATGCAGTTTAGGGCTCATTAACCCAATGTTTCCAATTGAGAGATGAAAGCATCAGTGTGGTTCTGCTGGACCCTGATGGGCCCTCGTGTGGAATAACACTTGGTCTTGTTCAGGAAAGGTGAGGTGAAAATGCATTAGCTTGAAAAATGACTGCAAGGATGAGAATGAAGCCTGGTTTATCAGAAGAGAATAACAGATGTAGTATAGCCTAAAATTAAGAATTAAATGAGAACTTGGTTTAAATCTAAAAATGCAATAAGGACTACTTAATCTGAAGGTCAGTGAGTATAACCTGACAATGAATAAATAAAAATGGAAGGATGTTTTTGAGCATTAGAGCATCACAGTTCTGGAACAGCTTTCCAGTAGGGAAAGTGAGGGTGGAAAAGTGGTGACTGATCTGCTAGTGAAGGGATGTGTATTGTTTCTGGTGCTAGCAGAGGACTGAATTTGATAATCCCAGGAAACCACACCTGGATTCTTAGATAAGTAATGAGAAGCCTCCTGGGTTATTTCACATGTGAAGATTTTGCTGCAAGTTGTTATTCTCTAGACCACGGAAAACATGAGTACTGATGCTGCAGGAGTTTTGAATACTCAAGTTGGTACCTTATGCACTTCTCTGAATTTTTAATGGAGTTTCCTAGGTTGAAACAACCGCAAGCAGCTATTATGCTTCTGCTTCATGTTGTCTGATCTACGGTTGGCATTTGAGCTCAAGAATACGGTACAGCAGCAGTAGACTATTTGCTCTGTTTGCTTTCTGTTTAGAGGAACCAGTAGGGTATGGTTTAATTCTAATACATAGTGTTTTTCCAGAGAGGTGCAACGTGTAGGAACAGCTCCTGTGCTGTATTTCCCTCTTTGGCAAGCTGTGCGGTATGGTCATTAGAGCAAAATGTATATAGCTGAAATGCCTGTATTGTATTTGCTTTAGATGCATGCAGCTCATACAAATGTGATCTCAAAGGTGGTTTAAGTGATAGAAACTCCATTTTATAGGTGTTTGCTTAAATAAATGTGGTTAGGTGATTCGCTTCAGTGTCTGTTTTGAAATTGAGGTTCTTCCCTGCAGCAAAGATCTGGTTCTCACTTTCCCAGCAGTGCCTGCTTGGCTGCTCAAATTCCAACCCAGCTGACTTGTAGTATAGGAAAATGCAACTCATTTGAAGACTTTGTTCAGTAATCAGGGCTAGGAAATACAGCAAATGGTGAACCAGCGTGGGAAGAAGACAATCAAAATTCATGGGCTCCTGATAGGGTGGGGTTTTTTTTTCAGTTTTTGGATTGTTTAAAAAGAGTTACCAGTTTAAATGTGCTGTGCTTTATTGGTGAAATAGCCTGTAAATTTGTTTAACTGTCAATTTGTTACAGCTGATGGCTAATTTGTGCTTTCTCTTTTTTCAGTGCTTGCACCTCCTCCGCCATTGCCACCACCAATACAGGGATATGCCTTTAAACCTCCTCCTCGACCAGATTTTGGCACTTCTGGGAGAACAATCAAACTGCAGGCCAACTTCTTTGAAATGGACATTCCTAAAATAGATATCTACCATTACGAATTGGATATAAAGCCAGAAAAATGCCCCAGAAGAGTTAACAGGTAATACTGTGCTTTGCTTTTCCTCAATTTATTTACAGTCTTGTTTTCCTTTGAAAATGCTGGAGCCATGTGCCTGTCTTCACTGAGGGTTGGAGGATGTGTCTCTCTTTAGTCATTGTTTGTACTGATGGCTTCCAACTTTGCATATCCATGAAAAGGCATTTTTTTTCTCCAAGCCTTTCTGTACCAATCCAAGATTTCAGTGCTAATCATCCCTTATTTTGATTGAACTTGTCAGCATCTTAAGATGCTGGTGATTAAAGCCACTGGTGACAGATAAATTGTATTGACTCTAGTGGAGCTAGGTCAGTATAAGCCAACTTGATAAATATGATTCTTAGTATTGCTTGATTAAATATTGGAGTGCAATTGGCTGACAAGCCCTTCAACAGGGAGTTGGTGTTACCAGCTTGTTTTCCCACCTTCCCCTACTGACAAGGGGAGGCAAAACCCATTTGTTTGTGCTGCTGTGAGAGGATTGTGGAGGGACTAAATTGGGTAAGAAATTATCCCTCATCAGTCGATGCTATATAAGGGAAAGATATGCTCCTGAAACAGATTGCAAGGTGAAAACATGGATCGGTTGGCCAAGGAAACAAGCAATTAGGTCTTGCATTTTGCATATGTGCCTTATTAGTCACAGTGTGGCAACCTCATTGACTTGAAAAAGAGTGGTGTTGCCAGAAGTGAAACTTGAGAACAAGACTTGGCACTAACTGGAAACCACAAGTGTCATCTTCATAACTACCTACATCTCGACTGTAGAGGATTGGAATGGCATGTTTATATATTCAAGAGTAAAACCTTTCCGTGTTAAAAAAGGTCACATGGGTGGAATATGTAGTCATGAGCATGAACAAAGTGTGGAGTCAAAAAGCCACCCAAAAGCCAAAGTTTTCTTAATGTGAATTAATAAACTGGAGTGCATTATCCATTGTTAGACTAAAGAGTTGGTAATGATAGCATTTTCATAAAGCAGCATCTCTATGCTTTGCTGTCCCATTTTTTTCCTGTGGTAATCTATTATAAATTTAACTTTTAAGCTAGTCGAGAGTTAAATTTAATTTTCGCTTAATGAAGTGTGTGTTCTACTTCTTTTGAGTGCTTATCCGTGCATGTGTTACCCTGTAGATGTACATGCAGTCACCTGCACCTGGGTTTTTGTGAGCTGTGACCTTTCAGTCCTACATGTATACCTATATTTTTGTGTGTGCTTATATATATGTATATAGGATTATGCAGGATGCACGTGTAGTCCAATTCTAAATGATAGCTTTTTCAGCTGGCTTACACATTTCTAGTATTTTGGTCATATAATTCAGATGTATATTTACAGTAAATAGTTTTTATCATTACTTTATATGTTGTAACCTCTAGAAAGGGTAGAGGGAGATTTTATTTTCATTTACGCTACTCCCTCATCTGTCTCAGCTGTGTTCTGCAGTTTTATTCTAGGACTTGCTATAGCTTGGACTGTGACCCTGCAGAGCCACTGCAGGGATGCATACAGTGTATATGCAAGTTCCACACTGACGAGACATGAGCTGGAGCAGGACTGGAAAACACAGAGCTGAGATGATGTGCTGCTGTGCCAAATCGGTACAGTCTGGCTACAATTCTTCGCATGTTGCAGGAAGGCCAGATCTATTTGGATAGTTAAATAGGCAGAGTGGGCAATGTGAGTTTGGCTCTGCACTGTGGATGCCCTCGGTTTAATTCACAAGGACAGCTAGGACTCGTACAAGGTTCAAGATGAACTTCGGTTGCAGTTGTTGGCCCTGAGTTCTAGATGTGCTTGCATGATCTTGGTAGAATAGTAGTCCCAAAGGGCTGAAATTAGTGAATTGGTAGATAACTCTTCTTTTAACCTCACATGGAGAAAATAACTTACTTTTCATTAAGATATCTCCACCCACAGCTGAGAAATACCATTGCTAACTGTGGTTTGAAGCTTGAAAACCTCAAGTGGAAGTGTTCATTTTTATATAAAGTAGCTCACAATCGGAAGAACTTGGTCAGTAAAAGAATGGGTTTTCCATTGTTCAATCTTTAACTCAAAGTTGAAAAATACCTCCTTCCTCCCACCCTCCAAATTATGTACTTGTTTAGTCAGATATTGCAGACCTGAGGCAGAAATTACGGGGTCAAGTTTTATTCATACTTCTCAGGAGGTCAGGCAAGTTTCTTTCAATGGGCACATCTTGTCTTAAAGCCTTGTCACACAGCAAAGAAACTCAATTAAACCGGTCTTCATTCTTTTCTTGAATGAATTCAGAGTTTCATCTCAGCTTTTTGCATCATTATAATATCTAACCATATGCTGGGTTAATTGCCTTTCCAAGTCAAGCCTCTCCGAGCTGCTAGTTGACAATAATGCTGAAGAAAGAGTATGCTGTGGTTTCCTTTCTGTGTCAGTTTAACTTCTTAATGCCCTTTAGCCCCAAGCTGTACGTTAAGGATCTTGTAGGCAGTGTATTGCAGACTGCTGATGGATTTTGGATTTTACAGCCTTGTGATACAGATAGCCTGAAGGATGTCTCTTTGGGACATTTGGACCAAAGACCTTTGGCATCAAAGGGTGTTGTTATTCCAACAGACCTCTCATCAGCTGGTGAACTGCTTTGCATGACCAGTGTGTAAACACTGTGGTTTGACAAGAGCTTTGTGAGTGGTTACCTCATTCATACAAATGTGCAACCTAATTCCAGCTATGCTTAATTAAATGAATATGTATTTTTAATATGTACAGGTTCCAGTGAATGTGTATACCCAGGTTTGTTGGATGGATCCCAGTTTTGTTGCATACATGAAAAAATTACATTTAAAAGTACTCTTTTTCAGTGCGATGCAAAAAGTTTGGATATCACTGTCATCACAGAACTATTGTCCTTACACTAAGGCTGTAGGCTTGGATAATGATTTTGTTTGTTTGTTTTTTTGAAAGCTTCTCAGGTTGCTGAGCTTTTGGCCCAAGGTCATCTGCAGAAAGGGCTGTAGGACAGGGGAGCAGAAGCCCCCAGGGAATACCAAGCACCTCTCATGCTCTCTCAAGCTCAAAATGAGCTTTCGCTTTACCACTTTCAGTACATCACAGAAAAGAGGAAGGAAAGTTTCAATCTGAAAAAGCTAAAAATAGCTGCTTTAAGAAAACAGTTTAGTCTGTGAAAAGGTTGTTTTAATTCAGATCAGTCAAACAAATCTTGCCTTTAATACCCGACAGTGGACAAACCTTTCATTTGCCTAGTGCCTCTATTCATAGATATTAGCATTAGAGTTCATCTGCTACTTAAAAGTAAAAAGTTGAATTAACGTAATCTTTTTGTACTTTCAGAGAAATAGTGGAGCATATGGTTCAGCACTTTAAAACCCAGATTTTTGGGGATCGCAAACCGGTGTTTGATGGAAGAAAAAACCTTTATACAGCCATGCCACTTCCCATTGGGAGAGATAAAGTAAGTTTTAAATAGAGAAGTTTCTAATTGGAGATTTTAATGTAATATTTGCAGAGCCTTTTTGATAACTGATAGAAACTGATTTTATATTTCTGGAATAGATTTCTCCTTCTGTTGCCACTTTGCTCAGCGTGTGGTTTGCCAGGACAGAAGCGTGAGCTTGTTGCCCTCAAAATGCTTGCTCCCCTTTCTATATCCCTCTTTTCCTCCCTCTCTTTCTCCCCACTTGCGTGGTTTCTGCTGGTTTGGTGAGCTGGATCAACTGCCCAAGACAGTGGACAAGCTCCGTACTGGCACTAGGGAGAAAGTGCAAGCACAGTTGAGTTTGGGAGAGGGGAGTGGAAGCACCCCTCTGGGCAGCAGCAAGCTGTTGTGTCAGCTCGTTAATCTCATCAAAGCCCACTGTAAGCTGATTCTTGCTATCCACTAGCTGAAAGAAACTCCTCCATCCCTCCATTGCCTGTATGGAACCTCTTCCCTAATCCTTTACGACATGAGAGCCAAATTAACTTAAACTGCACAGGTTAAGACCTGCTAGCTTAGCCCTCGGGCAATTGAAGAGGACTCGCATGTTCTGTTTGCTGGCTCTGTATGTGGGGTGGTGACCTCTTTGGTCACTCTGGTTGTAGCTGCAAAGAGTACCCATATCTGTGCTCATTGACTGGTGAAGTAGAAGGGACTGTGCTGGAACATGCTAACACACAAACCCTATAAAATAATTTAGCCTACACATCTGTGGTCTAATATCAGATTGAATTTTCTGTGGCTTTTTTTATTTAGATGGAACACTTGAGGATACAGTCATTCTTACTACTTGTTTGTACTACGGTAGTTCCCAGAGGCCATTTTAACCTTTTGCTGTGGGTGCAGGTGAAGAATGTTGTGTCCCATAGAAGTTGACTACAACCTAAGTGCACAAAAGTAAAATGTAAGGGGGAAAGGGAAATACAGAGAAATGTGGAAACTTGGTTGTTATAAAACTGGGAAGAGAGCTCAAGTCTTCTGAAATTCAGTAGCAGTGTGCTATAAAATAGTTCATGCTGTCCTTTGCTGTCTCGTATTGTATGCTTGTGCAGTGCTTGGCATAGTTAATAGTTCTACCTGAATCAAGCTCTTAATCTCATATGTGTAATTTTTATCTCCCCCAAATGTATTTAAGTGAATGTCATGCAGTAAAGCTCAGTCTCTACTCAGTCTTAATTATTTTTCATTAACTAATAAGGTAACATCTGGGAAAACTATAAAGGAATCATTAAAAGTATTAGAGATTTGATTTTTTTAATTGCTTTCACATACAGTATTCCAGTTCCTACAGATTTGACAAAAAAGATTGCAAAGTATTTGCCAAAGGTGGAATAATACTTGATGAGTGTCTCCTAGGGGTTTAAACAATTTCTCTGAATGCATGCAGAGTTACCTTATAACTATAAAACTTTCTAACTTGTGGATGACTGACAATATTTTATGACAAGTATGAAGTTCTACATTTAGTAGGTAAAGGTAAATGAAAAATTGTTTATCTTTGGAAGATAAACAAACTGGGATCACATTAATCCTTGGATCTAATGAGACTTTGTGAGATGCAAGTTGACCCTACTCTCATTGGGAACTGGATGAGATGACCTCCTCCTCCTGTTCCTTCTGTGTCTGAATGCCTGCTGACCAAATAGGACTTGATTCTTCATGCTTTGGATTTTAAAGCCCACATATACTAAATCATACATGGTAAAAATGAAGTCTAGTGACAGTGTGTCAGCAGGAAATGCTTTTGATGCCCCAATTCCTTTGTGTCCACGTAAATGAATGTTGTCGTGTACAGCTGGGAGAAGGCTGACATTAATGATGTTAACCATTTTGGGTGGGACAGAACTATCTAGCGAGAGTGACTATCATTTGCAAAAGGTGGTCACTAAGGAAACTTTTTAGTGGAGGTTGGCACAAGATGGTTCAGATAGTTTCATCTGTGGCTCACATTTAAGCTCGCTTTTAATACACACATTTTTCCCTATTTCCCATGGGATATAGGACTTTGTCAGTTGTTCTGCCGTACATATATTAATGTTATTACCTTGGAGGAAAGAGCTAATAGAGATAAATCTTCAGCTGGTTTAAATCAGACGAGGGGAAATTTAACTTAATGAAGGAAACTTTTACATGGCGCTAAATTAGTTTAAGCGTGGTTTAAACCAGTTTAAAGCTTGTAGGTATTAGGACTTTCCTCCAGCATAATTAGATTAGGTTTCTTTGGGGTTTTCTTTGGCTGTTCTGTACATAACAAATGTAGCAAGTTTACTGCACATCTGATTACATTTAGGATCATATTGAAAAGATTCATGAACATACAGTGATTAATAGATGAACCTTAATCTAAGTGGGAGAAGACCTTGATTTACTTGCAGTGTGCATCGGTAGTGGAAGAACTGATGCTAAACAGAAGGCTGAAACCAAATTGCCAACATTTTTATCCCCCCCTCCTGTTGCTCTTTAACTTAATTAATGCACTCTGTCCTCATCTCTTGGTGGTGGTGGTTGTTCTGGGGTTTGGGTTTTTTTTGTGTCCTTGCTGACAACCTTGCTTCTTTTATAACTTCTTCTATTATATAAATACTTTTCTGCTTGGCCTTCATGGTTATCATACCTATTTTCATTCCTTCCTTATTGTACCTTGTTTTCACTCTTTCCTTCCTTCATTTCTTTAGGCCTTTTGGAACAAACATGCAATATGTAAATATTAACAGAAAATTTCTTAGTTTTTACTTGTACACATTGAGCAGAAAGAAATGTATAGGACACTGTCAAGGTATGAAGATTAATAGTCTCCTCTTTCCTCGTAGGTTCTAAGAGAAAGCCCAGGTCACCTCTGACTGTGGCTTTGTACTCAACTGCTGCATTACTGTGTTATTGCCCTAAAATGTCCTTGTACCTTTAAGAGCTAGAGTTAAATTTTAACTGAACTTGAAAGTTTTCTTACCTAGCAAGATTCAAGAACAACTGATGTATGTTAACATACATCTTAAGCAGTCTTTCATTAGAAAAACAGTAATTAAGAGTGAACCAAGCTGCAGTTTGATACAAAAATCCTACTGCTGTTCTCTTTTTTCAGAAGGAAAGTGTTAATCCTGCCTATGACCACAACCTTACTCCTCTTGACTTTGTCTATCTGAAGTACTGGTAATGACTCTGTACATGATAGAAGCAGACCTCTTTCTTACATCCATAGTTTGAGATTTCCAAACAAGTTCATGGGAGATAGGCACCTGGGTATTTGATTGGAAACTGTGCATCTGTTTTCCTCTGAATCCCTGGGAAGGAAAAGCTCTTAGATTAATAGAGAAAAGGTATATTGTGTTCTCAAAACATGACAAAATAATCACATAGCGTTACGTATATTTTATAGAGAAGGAGTACTAAGAATTCCACAGAAACATATGGTCAAGCTTAATTTTTATTATTGTTAAACAGTGATATGCTGACTTGTTTGAGTTGATCAGACTACATAAGCTACAAGAGCTATTCTTTTTAAGAATGGTTATCAAATTTTTCCACAGGCTTAATGATTTTTAACGTCCCTACAGTAACTTCCCTTTCACTTAATTCCTTAAGCTACAAAATTATGTCTGCTGTTTTGCAATTTAGCAATGTGTCTAGCAGATAGTAGGTTAGTGGCTGAGTAGTAAATTTTTTCTTTGGATATAGATTACACCTGGTAAAACTGTAGTAAATCAAACATTAAATTTGGCTTTAGAGTTTATTCTTAATAGTAAAGTACATGGTAAAATTCCTATTTAAAACTACTTTGTCTTGAAACTTTCCATATTTTGCTTACTCTCTCAAACATGAGCGTGTTCATTTGCCCTTAAAAATATAGAGTGGGATAAATAAAATAGTACTGAGCGATTAAATTCTGATTAGCAGTGCCTAAGAGTATATGGGATCTTGTGGATGTGGATTAAGGACATATTTTTTGGTCCTAATGTATCTTTATTTTTTTTTTTTAAACATAAACTCTTCACAGCATGTAGTTCAGGTGAGATATTAAAGGAAGAAAACCTGGAAAGTTAGATTTAAACCTTATTTATTTGAGCAGTGACTCTTAATTCAACTGTTTTGAAGTGGAGTTAGACCCAGCAGCAAAAACTGTTTGGGCCAAATTCAGCAGTATGAATTCACCATCACAGCTATGCTAAACTTAATCGGTATTTGCAGTCTAGCAACTGGAATAGAAATTCTTCAATCCTCGGTCTTTTATTTCCACCAGGGACACAGATACTGCAACACAGGTAGTCCTGTTACTTATCTTTTTCCATTCCATCATGGCGAAGGAGGTTTGTGAATTGAAACCAGGAGGGGGGAAAAAATAAAATGATTTTTTTTTTTTTAATTAAGGGTACCAAAGTTGTTAATAATCAGATCAGTTGCTTATTAACAGTATCAGGAATAATAGAAATTATGAAACTTGATTTGGAGGAGGAGAGAAGTTTAAAGGAAAATGCTACTCAGGTGCAACAGACATCTTCCATCTGCTGTAAATGAGATGCAAGTTGAAGACTTTTTGATGGTGTAGTGGAAAAAAAGTCTTCATAGAAGGCTTTCAAGCTGTGTCAGCTGAAAACCTGTACCTTTATTTGCACAGCTTTTCAGTAGAGTTAATCTTACAGGCCAGATTCAGACCAGCGACCCCACAATTACCAGACTCCAGTTCCTGTTGCCTTCCCACAGCCATACAGCTCCTTCCTTTGCTCGAGTCTCCTGGTGAATGATGTTTGTACTAGAGGAGGGATGTGGCTGTAATACTAATTTTGACTGCCTACTATAAATTGTCATTTTTGGGGGGTACAGTAAGGCTTATTATTTGTGTTTTATCTTTCCTTCCTTTTTTTTGACTGAAGAAGCTAACTATCGCAAAAGACCAGATGATTGCATATATTAGCTCACCGTTACCCATGTATTATTTTTGCTGGCCCACTAATTACAGTTTGTCTTTTAAGTGGATGTCTTTTATATTTAAATTGTAAGCTCCCTAGGGCAGGAAAATGCAATGCTTTTGTTTATATCCAGCACAAAGGATACTCTGATCTTGTTATTTCTTGTAGTCACTCCCAGAACTGCTAATCATTTCAGACAAGCCTTAATTTTAGTTGGTTTATGAACTTCAGTGCTCAGGCTTTCTTTGTTTTAGTAAAGAGGAGAGATCAGCATCACATGTAATTAGAAGTAATCGGCTAAAGTAATTTACCATAATGTAGTTCGCCAGAGTTTCTTAGAGAAAAAAATTCAACGTAGGGCATAATGTGCCCCTGTTTCCTGCCTGATAGCATCCCTAGTACTTGGGGGTCATCATTTATTCTTTCTTTGGTATAAAATCAGAGGGGTTTGGGCTGGTGGGTTTTGTGGGGTTTTTTTTGTTTTGGGGGGTGGAGGTGGTGTGTGTTTTTTTTTTTTTTTTTTTTTTGAAAGCTCCTTGTGGATTTTATTTTCTCTCATTTGAACTATGTCTACAGTAATAGTATACAGAGCACTCCGGTGCTCTAGAGAGCGAATACCAGAAATTCATGAATCTTGGCAGGTAGTGACAGACCTTGTTTTATTTTAGGCATGCAGGAGCTGACATGAGCGGTGATACATTAGTATGTGTTGGGTATCCAAAATCAGGTTATCGGATCTTCACTGAGACCTCCCAGTTCTACGCAAGCACTTTCAAATTATAATGTTGCCTCCAAGAGGGAGATAGGTGCCAGTTGGGAAGCACACCAGCTTTCTGAAATACACCTTTGGAAAGATCTAGCTGTAAAAAGAGGCTGTACCTAATATATGTTGTTTCTTCATCATTGCTTTTTGTCTCCTCCCATGCTTTATAGCGCTGTTCAGAGGAATCCATCGTCCCTTCCAAGCCCCTTCCAATTTCCCCTTTAAATGGAAAGAATCATCTTGGTTTGTTGTTTGGCATTGTTGCAGGTGGAGCTGGAGGTCACGCTGCCAGGAGAAGGAAAGGACAGAATATTTAAGGTGGCTATAAAGTGGATGTCCTGTGTGAGTTTGCAGGCTTTACATGATGCTCTTTCTGGTCGGCTGCCAAGTGTCCCGTTTGAAACCATCCAGGCACTGGATGTAGTGATGAGGCACTTGCCTTCCATGAGGTGAGGGGAAGACCTTGACGTTGTTTAGGAGGTTGCATTGTTATCTGAATCGCTTCAGTGGCTTTTTGGGTAGGATGTGCTTTCATAGCTCAACCAAAATAATAGCTAGCTGGCAGATGGCATACTCAGGCAAGAGGCAACACGGTGCTTTTCTGCTCATCCGGTGGAATTAGGAGCCTCCAGCCTGGACACAAGTCCCTTTCCCCACTGGTCTTCAGACTCACTCCATGTTTGTGTGCTCTCAGGTCGGGGGTGCCCTGCCATCTCACTCGTACCCCGTTTCTCTGTAGGCCTCAGAGAAGGAAGTCCTCCCTGAATGGAAAGTAGTTGGAGGTTGGTAGATGTTTAAGGGTGGTTTTAAAACTTGTTACCCTGTTCCTATGTGTCCTTGGGCAGATGTTTGTTGCCAATTTTGTACAAAGGTTACTGTGCTAGGGGGATATTGATGTCACCCAGTATGGCTATTTTTATAGAAAAGAAAAGCTTGAAAATTATTTGGGGTTTTTTCCAAGCAAGTGGGATCTATAGCATTTGCAGTCAAACCCAAGAGATACTGGGTTTAATTCTGCTGCCATGAAACAAGTCGCTTAAGACCACTGTTCAAATTAGATTTAATTGGAAAGTAAAGAACAAAGCCTAATAGGGCTGAACTTTCCTATTTTGAAGGGCTAAACAGAGAAAATAAGTTAAATTTATGTAAATATCTTTAAATGGCCTTATATTACATTGACTTTATCCTCACATTAAGGATTTAAAAAAAAAAAAAAATCACTTTAGTCAGGTTTTGCAACATAGAAAACAGCCCAGACTAGTTAGTCATACATCTTTGTTCAGAGAAGCATATTGGCGCTGGTTTTGATTAGTTTGATATTAAGTGTGCAGTACTGAATTACCAAGATGAGAGGCATCAAAAATATGTTAGATCAGTTGTTTACCCATGCAAAGTTTCCATGGATTTCAGAGGCAGCTATGCACAAGTAAAGGGAGAGATTATTACATTGTTGTTGTTTTAATAACAGAGTTTTAAAATTATTTTCTTACTGAAGCGTAGCTGAATTTTTAATAGAGTACAAAAAAAGTTATTAATGCTTTTTGTTTGAATTAGTAGGTATAGTAAGGAGTATACTGAAAATAAATTTAAACAAACATGAGTAGTAGCTTGTTTCTTACTGTAACTAGCTGGATTTTGAGACGTGTAACGTGAGTCCTGACAGGAATCTCAGATTATTGGTAATTTCAAACACTGACATTTCTGTGCTTTTGTGAATAGGAATTTGCATTAGTTACGGCTTTATTGCAATTTTTTTTTTGCTTCAGTTTTATGATCTGAATTTATTTTCTTTATTGCAGATATACTCCTGTGGGGCGGTCTTTTTTTACAGCATCAGAAGGGTGCTCAAATCCATTGGGGGGTGGCAGAGAAGTTTGGTTTGGCTTCCATCAATCAGTCAGACCTTCACTATGGAAAATGATGTTAAATATTGATGGTAAGTCCTATAAAAATCTTTTTTTGTTCCTTCTTTCTCTTTCAATGGAAGGACAAAAATATAGTTCCATTTCTTGGATTTCTTAGAAATTTCCTCAGTATTGTTGTAATAGAACATTGACGTTTTTGTCCACAGTATCTGCAACAGCATTTTACAAAGCACAGCCAGTTATCGAGTTTGTATGTGAAGTTTTGGACTTCAAAAGTATTGAAGAACAACAAAAACCTCTGACAGATTCCCAAAGGGTAAAGTTTACCAAAGAAATAAAAGGTAATAATTGAATTACATAAAACTGCTTTATTCTGTCTGATGATATGTTACCACTACATGTTCAAAATGTTTCATATAGCAGTTGCCTTATTGGGAGACAGCTATCACAACAAACAGTGCGCATTCTTTTTTTTTTTTTTTTTTTTAATCAGAACTAAGAGGCAAGAATCATTTTATTACTTACATGTATTTCAAGACTTTCAGAATTCTACTGATCAATGTTATGTTTCAGTCTGCTGGTCCTTTTTTCTTACTACGGTTAATCTCTGTAGCTTGACAGAGTCACTTTGTGAATATAAGCAAAGTTGGGTCACTTCAGGGAAGCATGTGGCTTTAGATTTGATGTGTCACTAGTACAAAGAGTTAAGTGAGTTTATTTATTGAACCAGCCACATTTAGGGCTCAGGTATACACATAAGTAGATTATCACATATTCAAGAATCTGTGGTAACTACGTGTGTGTGTGCATTTTGCCTGTGGTGTAGTTTAATTAGCTTTGCCCTTAATGAAAGGGCTTTAGTGAAACAATGAAGATGATATGTTTTACTCTTAAGTGATGGGCTGAACTAAAACTTTCTAGCAGATGGATGATGATTTGTTTTAGTGAGATTAGTTACTGGCTTGTGACTTGTACAAGCTTCTCCTCATTTAAGAATAGGTTCTCTTGACATACTTTTTTTTTTTTTTTTTTTTGTGTGTGTGTGTGTGCCTCACCACCACTTGATTGTGTCATGTCGAAGTTACTGGTGTGTGTTGGCATCTGGGAACATTTCAGTGTAGAAGTACTACTGAGATCTTCTCTTTTTAGCATGTAGAGCAGCATCCCTTACTATGTCAGTCTCCTTAAAACCAATTTATCTTCCTAAATGAATAGTGCTTTATTGTATTTAGCAGTTATATATACTGTAGTGCTTTACTCTTCTTAAAGTACCTCCATCTCTAAATATGAGTTAACAGTTAGAAATAGAAAAATTTCATATTTTTTACTTTTGAAATGACCTGGTAGTGCCAGTCCCAGTTCCATGACAAAGATACTCTAGTTCCTAATTTGATGATCTCAAATTGTTTACAAAGACTGGGATTTAAGTTTTTTTTTAAATTACCGGATCTTGCATTTTTCCAATTGCTAATGTCAAGATTTTCATATTCCGGATTTTACCAATAATTTAGCAATGTGTTTTTGCATACTTAGGTATATTCCATACATTTACTGTCCTGGAAGTAAATTACAGCTATTCAAATATGTAATGACTGAATCAAAGAGCAGGAGGGAGGAACATTACTGGTTTTGTTCACTGAAGGCTTCTTCTGGAAAATCGAGGTCTTTCCTTCATGATATGCTAGATAGAAAGCAAGCAAATTAAAAAAGAAAAACAAGCTCCAAATATCTATCACGCAGCTTCCTTGTTTCCACAAAATGTCCACAAAATCACCTTTGCCCAACTAGAATTCTTTTAGGAAGAAAAGTATAAATAAATCCTGAGTTTGTACTGGTTGTAAATGTTTTGGAAAAAATAATGGGGCACTGAATTGCTGGCTGCTGTTGTCATTTTTTTTTTCTGTGAGGATTTTCATTCTTCAGATAGAAGAAGTCATCTTGAATTTGCAGCAAAGCTAGTTGTAAATTGAGGTATTGAGGTAACAGTTTATCTTTTAATAAAAATACTATGATACAGATTTCAGAGGTATTAATGAAAACTTGATATTTATTGAAGGTTTTATAGTAGATGGCACTTCGAGCTGTAATAAATGATGTGGAGAGGGTAGTATGTTTGGCAAGTTATTAGTGCCTTTGACAGATAGGAGAAATATGCACTCTTATTCAGCAGCAGCCTGAGTTTATATACACGTGCAGGTACATAAGGAATTTTTCCCTACAGCCCCCTCTTTCCTATTCCAAGTCCACATACATCTGTTTCTGCCTGAGCATGAAAGTAATATAAATGAAAATGCTGCATTCAAGCTTGTATTTGTGGGTAATGGTAAATTAGAAACACTTCTTCACAAGTAGCTGTTGTGCGGGTTTGGGGTGGATAATTTGTTCTTCTAGAAGTTATTGGCTTTCAGGTGGGCTTAGCTTTTGTCCTGGTGGGGTTTGCAACAGATGTTTGTCTTCAGGAAGAATAAAGCCCTATGGCCTCATTCCCATGGGCTCCTAGAGGCTGTATGGGTATTTTCCCCCTCTCCTGCCCCAGTTCATTAGTTGAGGGTTGCTTGCAATAGTTGGAGGTCTCACAGACACCATATGTTTAGACATAAAGTATAAATGAGCTTTTTGTTTCAAGGAGGTTGTGTGCCCTTTTTTTTCTTCCGCCATCCTGGACTTCCTTAGAGGTATAGAATTGGAATTCACTGAATGCATTCAACTTCATCTGCAACCTCTTGGGGCTTTCGGGTTTCATTTTGTCTCTAAAATTCTTTGTGGAACTTTGGCTGAAGCTCAGGGTTTTTGAATTTTAAGACTATAAATTGTTTTTTTGAGTTCTGTCTGGTGTAACCTGTGGTGCTTGGAGAACGTGCTACCTAGTGACTAGTTTTACTGCATAGTTTAAGTGGTCTGGTGTAGCATTTTAGGGGGCTGACACCTCCATTTGGAAGAATTGGTGATACGTGTTTTCCAATTTTTAGGTCTAAAGGTGGAGATAACACACTGTGGACAAATGAAAAGGAAGTACAGAGTGTGCAATGTCACCAGACGACCAGCAAGTCACCAAACGTAAAGTATTTTGCTTCTTTTTAAGCTTATGTTTAATCTCAGGCTGGAAAAGTATTTTGCCTGCCTTACTGACATAAGAAAAGTTGTCCTGAAAAATGATACTTTCTTTGGTCAACACTTTTAAAATATGTCTCAAAGTGTTTTCCTAATTTTGCTGTTCTTTTTGTTCTATTTTTATTCTATAATGAATGTCATGATATTTGAACCAATCACTTTGTTTTAACTCTGTGGGGTTTGGTTAGTTTGTTTGTTTTTTCATTTACAGATTTCTTCAACATTGGAATAACAGGGAGCCCTATTGGTAGGGTAGTGTTTCCCAGAACTGTTGAGTAGAAAAGTAGTGCCAACTGGGATCAGATTTCTAATCTTGCTTATTACCAATCTATTTCTCCTCTGGAAAAAATGTTTATTTTTAATCACTAACCAGAGATTTGCAGATAGCTTGAATATGGAGGTATTTATTCCCATTTTTAAGAAAGTAATATAAGGAACAAAACTGATACCAGCTTTTATACAAGGTGATAACTGATCAGTATCTAAATCTGTTATTTAATTGTTTGGGCTTTGTTTCATGCTCTTTCAGTGATGTATTATATTAATGAAAAGACAATATTCGTGCCACCTTGATGTAAGTATATGCAAATGTGTGTGCATATATGGAGATATGCTTGTAATGTACAGACAGAAATGCATTTCTGAAGCAATAATTGGTTTTGCAACTCTTAGAGTAGGCTTACTATTTTCTGTGCGTGGCATATCATAAAATGTAGTACTGCAAGTCTCCCAAATAAGCAGAAAACATTAGTCTTTGTCTCAAAGGCACCCACTCTTAGGAAACTTAAGTTACAGCTTCAGGTATTACCAACGTTAGAGAAACAGCCTTCTGTGGTACTGTTAGAAGACACATGGTAGTGCCAATGGTAGAGTCTTAATTATAGAAGTACACTTTACATCATTTCAGCAAGATAGCTTAAATCATCAGTGAGCTTAACTTGTGCCAAGTGTATTGAGCAAGTGTGGGAAAGTATTCTACATAAAGTAATGGCTTATTTTCATATTTGATTTCCAATAGATTCCCACTTCAGCAGGAGAATGGACAAACAGTTGAATGCACTGTAGCTCAGTATTTTAAGGACAGGCACAAATTAGTTTTACGCTATCCTCACCTTCCATGTTTACAAGTTGGACAGGAGCAGAAACACACATACCTTCCTCTGGAGGCAAGTAAACTTTTAGATAATACTGTATTCTGGGAATGGGGGAAGGGGGTTAGAGGTGAAAAGGCTCAAATGTTGACAGACTGTTTTTTGAGTAGCCAATTTTAGAAACTGAGAAACTGAGTAGTGCAGCAACGGGGGTGGGGTGGGCCCAAACCAAAAACCAGTTGCATTGTGTTTTTTAACTTCCTTTGTGCGGGGATATTTTAGGTGTGCAACATAGTGGCAGGACAAAGATGCATAAAGAAACTCACTGACAATCAAACTTCCACTATGATTCGAGCAACTGCCAGATCAGCACCTGACCGTCAAGAGGAGATTAGCAAATTGGTGAGTGTTCTGTTGAAGATGAGTGAAGCATAGCAATGGACTTAATTTTTCTCTTGCCATTAGCAGATACTGAATAGTTTGTGCACTACACACAGGTTACGAGCATGTTTCTATAAGCCTTTCTCCATTAATCAGAGAAATACATTCTCACAAAAGGTTTTCAAGTGGGTTTTTTGGTGCTTTATTTCAAATTTTGAGGCAATTCCTTTTAAGTGGAATTAACAGAGGCTCTGGGTGTGTGTGGCATCACCCATATATAAGGGGTCTGTGCCCAAGTACAGGTTATCCCAGGAAGTTTTAGATCTTATAAAAAGAACTTCTTTTTTCTGCAATACCTAATTCCTTTTAATTTCAGATGCGGAGTGCCAGTTTTAATACCGACCCTTATGTTCGTGAATTTGGAATAATGGTCAAAGATGAAATGACAGATGTGACTGGCAGAGTTCTACAGCCTCCTTCAATCCTCTATGGAGGCAGGGTATGTTGAACAGATACTGTACAATCTGTGATAGCTTCCATTACCAGCTGCGATAACTTCTGTAATATGGTTGTTTTAAATTAATGATGTTGGATGTAATGGGATAAAGTCATCACAGGTGTAATGTTTAGAACTTACATGTAAGTTTTGAAAGTCCTTAAATGTACTGGCCATTTTGCATCTCCCTCAATTGTTTCTTTATTTCCAAAAGTAAAGCTAGGTTAAAAGTGCATTTATGTAAACTTCAGAGAAAAATTTGTGTATTTTTCCTTTGCACACTGTTTTATTGTGTATTGCAAGAGGAAACCTGCCAATAGTGGTTTAAAACAATGTGTGGAGAAGAACAGAGACAACTTCAATTATTACTGTTCACATTTTCCTCCCTTAACTCTGAAATCTTTGTGAACTTCTAGTTGGTTTTGAGTGTCCTGGGTGGAGCAGCTGTGTTTAGGACAGCTATCTTAAGGTATTATCTTTATCAACATGTTTTTCTCTAGAGCTGTGTCTTCCTGTTGGAGTATTTACTCACAGGTTTTTTCTTTACAATGGCTTTTCAGATGGCCTTTCTGACATAATCTTCCTACTGTCTTTTAAAAAAAGCTTGAGAAAAGGATTTTTCTATCAGTTATGTAATGTGTCTTATTTTTATGCAAGATGAAAGCTTTGGTAGCTGGGATAACTTAATTTGTGGAGGTTTCTGATGATATTTCTGTCCCTATGCACAAATCGGGCTGCTACCTCCGTAAACCCGCAATGGGAAAGGATCTTGCATCTTTTACCTAAAGCTCTTCAGACAAAATTGGGCATATTAGCTCAAACCTTCCTTCACTGACAGGTTAAGATAACCCAGCTGTCTTTGCCTGATCCTGATTAGGGAGAGCGCTCTCATGAACTGTTCTGGCAGCAGGGGAACAGGGGGAACAAGAGCTTAATGGCAGATGAATGATGGAAAGTCGGAGTGGGGGAGGTACTGCCTTCAGCAGACACAACTCTGCAAAATGAATTGCCAAATTTGTGTGTGTGTCCTGAAAAATTTCTATAAATCTTAGCTGTTGCTGCTAAATGAGAAGGCAGACATCGTGGTAACTTGTCTAAAACATCTACGGGATACTAATACTTATTAAGGTAATTAACATCACCAGAATTACTTTAGTCATCTTATTATATCCCTTGTCCTCTAAATAACCCATCACAGTAACGTCTGCTTGATGGGAGGAAAAAAAAGTGTTGCGCAGGTCAAAGTTGAATAACTGATCAGCTTTTGTCAGCTTGTTCGCGTTTTTTTTCTAGAATTGTGTGAGTGACATCAAACCGGTATTTGCCTCTACTTAGTGATGTGTAAAATACTGATAATACTTAAGTTGCTTTTGGAAAGTTCACTGAGTGGTTGTAAAGTCACTGTAGAAATGTACGTTCTTGTTAACATTACATACCAAGCATTAGTCTGACTTATTACCCATATGTAATTTCTCTCTGCTGCTGATTTATACAACCAAAGGAAACTATCAACAATAAAAAAGAATAATATGATCTTTATTTTTATGAGCTTTATTTTTCACCTGGCTAGCAAGCTGTCTTGCTACAGTGATAGAATGATCTTTATAAGATAGGATAGATGTTTGAACAGTGGAGAGAAAGACCTGAGAATATAAATAGCCTGCTAGTTGGAGGGAATTGGAAGCATAACTGCTTTTTGTTAGCATGAATCAATTTTTGCATTAGTGTTTTGGTTTTGTGGTTTTTTTTTTTTTCCTTCCACTTCCAGAATAAAGCAATTGCTACTCCAGTTCAAGGAGTCTGGGACATGAGGAATAAACAGTTTCACACTGGAATTGAAATAAAGGTTTGGGCAATTGCGTGCTTTGCTCCCCAGCGCCAATGCACTGAAGTTCATCTGAAGTAAGTGTGTTTCATAAAATGGTGATTTTATTATTTATTGTGTATGGAAATAACATAATTTCATTTATTTATTTATTTAGAATATATATTTTGTTAAGTTGTTTAACATATGGCAGTACATCTTTAAGTACATGCTTTTGAAGTTCTGTCTCTGTGTTTTGAATGATGCCAATATGATTTCAACGCTAGCATCGTGAAATCCTCCAGTTACCAAAAGCATTTTATGCTATATGGCAGGTTTCTGACCAGTGGGGCCTTAGGACAGAGTTTAAGATGACTGAAATGAGGTAATTGATGGGCGTTTATCACTATTTGTCAAGAGTGAAAGCTAACATGTATGTCATCTTAGGTTCTTTTCCTGGTTATACAGAATAGATTTATTTGTGCAGAACTTATTTAAAAAAGCAATCCAACTTTTGTCTAAAACTTTCTACCCTCTGGAGTTACCATCACGTGCAAGTTGCTGTATTTGCAAGATGAATAGGGCTAGTTGTTTTGTTGACTTTGAGCATTTGAATGAAACTTTCAAATTTGGATGGAACATGATTGTTGAAAAGACTATTGTTAAAAGTGATATCTATCGTTCTCATATCAGGGAAAGTGTGCATGCTTGTGTAGATGGATTATCTTAATTCCTTCTTTTGCACGCATTTGCTTTCCCTTCATGCATGGGCAAGTGCAGCTCTTACAGCTGCCCTAGCAGGTGACTCAGCTGCCCTTTGTAAAGTGAATGAAAGACAGCAATTTTTCATAGTAATGGTATTGCCATAACAGTGTTCCTTTTAGATAATTTGCCAAATAGCTCAGGAATTTTTCCCTAACAAGTTGTGAGCGAACAGTGGGAGTCTTATCTTTTGCTTTTCTTCCCACTGTGTAAAGCTAGGGACTTGTTCTTTCCAGGTACATGGCAGGAACTACGCTGCCAGAGAATTTTCCCTTCCATGCTGTTGCTTCTAGTGGAAAGGCTGCATAGAAGTTAGTCAGTTTTGAGAGAGAGGCAGAAGTCTTCAACATAATGAGCCAAAATAATATTATTTGATGGCTTAGAGTTTCTCCTTACCGTGAAAGGAGATTCTTCATACTAGGAATATGGCTGCATCCAGTTGAATCTTGTTGCCTCTTGTTACATCTTGTTGAGCAAGTTGGAACTTGGCTACTGTAGATCCGTCAGAGTAAACACCTTCAAAATCCCTAAAAGTCTTCAAAAACATCCTGCTTTACCTGTCCAGAACAAGGAAAGAAACTTTCCTCTTAGACACCACACTTAGAGATGGACTTCTAAAGGCTCAAAACCTCTGCATTTTTAGACTTGCATGTTCTGCTACTGACTCTTTCTGCCTTATAGTGGTGAGTGCCTGCTTTGCCAGGGAAAATGCTTAACGTGCCTATATTCTGCAAGAAGCCACAAGCTGCAGGGCTGAAGCTCACAGACTGTTATGATTCATAAAAGTTAACAATAGGTTTGGAAGAAACTAAATCTTCACACCCTGTTAGTGGGTAAGACTATTATCTGGCACCCTTTGAAGACAAGCAACTTTTTAGACACCTATTGGGGCATCCACTCCAAAATAACAAAAGGGGCTTTGTCAGCATTTATGTCAGTTAGGCATTGCTACCTGGAATCATGTTTACTGTGCTGGTCATGAAACCAAGTGCCAAAGAAGAAAGAAGGACACCTCTGGGTGCATCTGCACTAGTCTTTTAGTTTGGATCAGGAGTGCATATTTGAAGTGATGCTCCTTGATGGTCACCAATTGCCATACCATGTTCTGCATCAAGGAGCAGTCTGAGTGTACAATGTGGATCCATCCCCCCCCCCCTAAAGACCT
>NW_010973389.1:787522-826486 GCF_000737465.1 Haliaeetus leucocephalus | reverse complement strand
GCCAACCCATTTTTTCCATCAAGGGGCAGTTGGGGTTTCAAAGGGGGGCCCCCCCCCCCCCCCCCCAACTGGACTAGAGGATGTGCTTCAGCCAATAATGGACATTCAGTCCACCCCACCAGACTACAGCCACTCTGGACAAAAAAGTCCCAGAAACACATGTAGTGTGGATGTTGGTCCCTTCCGCACCAAGTACTCTGCTCTACAGGTGTTGTGGTTTAACCCCAGCTGGCAATTAAGCACTGTGGAGCTGCTTGCTCACACACACACACACACACACACCCCTCCACAGTGGGATGGGGGGGGAGAAAAGTAAAACTCGTGGGTTAAGATAAAGACAGTTTAATAGGACAGAAAAGGAAGGGAAAATACTACTACTCCTACTACTAGAATATACAAAACAAGGGACGTACAATACAGTTGCTCACCACCTGCTGACTGATGTCCAGTTGATCCCTGAGCTGCAGTACCCCCAGCCAACTTCCCCCAGTTTTTATACTGGGCATGACATAATGTGGTATGGAGTAGCCCTTTGGGTCGTTAGCATCAGCTGTCCCTGCTCTGTCTCCTACTAGTTTCTTTTGCCCTCCCAGCCTCCACTGGCAGGGCAGTATAGAAAGCTGAAAAGTCCTTGATTTAGTATAAACACTGCTTAGCAACACCTAAAACATCAGTGTGTTATCAACATTATTCTCATCCTAAATCCAAAACACAGCACTATACCAGCTCCTAAGAAGAAAATTAACTGTATTCCAACTGAAACCAGGACAATAAGTCTGCACTGTGACACCACATGGAAGTATGGTAGAGCGGGCTGTCCAAAATATCATCGTTGCAGTGTTTTTGCAAAAAGTAGCTTATACTGTATCTTGTAGAAATATCAAATAAGGTGGAATTTGCTTTGGAAATGAAGTTTTTAGTAATGGTGTTATTTATACAGTGTATTTCCTCATCTTCCCGTCTTTCCTTCAGTGACTACATAGGTGCAGTCAATTCAAGATGCATTTGGGGTAAATTCCTAGGTTTTAGGACAGCGCAACTCTGCAAGTTTAACAGGATTGTTACATTAAAAATTAGAATGAAAATCAAGATGGATTTTGCTACGTGAGAATCTAATCTATTTGCATCCTTTAGGTCCTTTACAGAACAACTGAGGAAAATTTCCAGAGATGCAGGAATGCCAATCCAGGGGCAGCCGTGCTTCTGTAAATACGCGCAGGGAGCTGATAGTGTGGAGCCCATGTTCAGACATCTCAAGAACACTTACACTGGGCTGCAGCTTGTTGTAGTAATTTTGCCAGGAAAAACGCCAGTCTATGGTCAGTAAGTGCAAATCATGAGCATGTGTGTTTCAGTCACAATTTCGTGTATTTTTGGTGAAGTATCTGTATGAGAGAAGTTTGATACTGGTTTAACTATATAAATTCCATTTAGGAAATGGGCTAAAAATTATTTTTATTCTTCTTCTTGTGCTGCGTGATGTTTTATATTCTTTTCATTATTTTTGTCTATGCTTTTAATTTGCTTTTCCACATTCTTCCTGTTGGTTGCATTTGAGATGCAGTTTGTGAGTGAGAAAGCTAAACCAGGGCTTTTGTGAAATTGATGAAATTGATATGCAGTGGATTAAAATATTCTTACTGTAATTTATGTGCTGAAAATTCCAAGTGATTGAAGAAGTAATGACTTCAAGAACCATGTAACCATGCATTTTGGTTCTAACTAGCTCTTCCTATAGGCAAGACTGTTCATTTTCCTATCCTGCCTTCCTCCTTTTTTCACTTACCTTGCCTAATTGCAGCACCAGCCACTATTTTTCTCCCATAGCTTCATGGACTCTCTATTCTCTAGTGTCTCAGATCTACCAAGCAGCTGCAGATTTGTTTTATCCCATCCCTCACTCTCACCAATTTAATACAGCAGAAAATAATTTCCTAAATTTCTCTTCGCCAAATTATCTCCTATAAGATAAAAAGAGAGATTAAAAAAGGAATCTTGACAAAATAGTACCTCTTTTTCCCCCTTGAATTCAGCCTTCCAAAGGAAGTGGCTCGTCTCTAATTTGTTCAGTAGAAATTCAGTGCAAAATGACATTTTCACTTTCCTGCTTGGCATTAAAAGGGGACTCTTTACTTAACCACTGAGAGGATGTGGTACCACAATCATCTGCTTTCCTTGTCATTATCTTTAATTATAGTTCTTTCTGCCCCCTCTAATCATCTCCATTTTCTCCCTGCGCTCTTCCATACTCTTGTCTTGTCTTTTCTCCTCTTCTCACCCTGCTCCTCAAAAAGCCCCTTTCCCTCTCCTGTTGCCAGAGGGGGGTTTCATCTTCTCTGACCCTGTCTTGGAGCCTAAATTTCTTCTCTTCCTGAGTGTAAGAGTATGGCTTTCTTCAAGTCTTTAAGTCTCAATTTCGTTGGTAACAATAGGATTTGTTTTAACCTTTTGAATAGTACAGATCTTAACGAGTTTGTTTTGGAGTTTTCATGGGCCATCCTTTGCTAAACTGGCCACTTTTTATGCAAGTGATAAACTTTCAGTGATGGACTGATAAACTGGTTGGCTGAATATTACTCAACATGTTACTATTAAGTTTGCGTACTAGTCCAGTGTTTAATAATGAAACAAGTGCTCATCTTCCTAATATTATCCACATTACCTACTTTATTAGCCAAAAGTTTTTCCATGCTGATGATAAAACACTAACTCTAAAATTACAATTCTTGTAATTTTTTTAAAAAAATCTTTGTTAAAATAAGCCAACAGTGCCCTTAGTTAGATTTAGGACCCAGTTACTGCGCAGTTGGCAGGTGGAACAGTACAGAACTGGGAGGAGGTTTATTGGAGGCTGGAGTTGGGCTTGGGCTTTAGGTTTTTTCTTGTTTCTTCAAGCTTAATGACCACTCTGCTAAAACTCTTAAGTGTAGTTAATTATCACTGAATTAACGTCGCCTACATTGTTTGATTTGCAATATGCAAATATTTTGTTTTTTCTTTGTTTTGCAGCGGAAGTGAAGCGTGTTGGTGACACTGTGCTGGGAATGGCTACACAGTGTGTTCAGATGAAAAATGTGCAAAGAACAACACCGCAAACTCTGTCTAACCTTTGCTTAAAAATAAATGTCAAATTAGGAGGCGTAAATAATATTTTACTGCCACAGGGAAGGTAAGCCATCTTTCAGAGAAGAAGAGGGTATTGTATTGTAAAGAGAATGTGTGTCATATTAAGATAACTCGGTGCTTTTATTTATAGTCATAGCACGGTAGTATAAGCGACTCTTCAGATGAACTATCTTTTGGCTTCTAATAGATAGTCCTGCAAGTTAAGTTACAAAGACTGGAGAGGAATACTTGTTCCAGTTGAAATTTGTAATAAAAATATTGTTATTGCAATCTGACCGTTGAAGTATACAACTTTCATTTGAATGAAAAGTTTAAAATACTTTATTTGCTTGTGAGTTTTCAGAAACAAATAGAGACCATCTTGAATAGTAGTGCCTTTTCCTTTATCATTTAATTGTGGTCAAGATTCTTCATTTTGTTGAGGGTATGTCTTAACTTACATAGGCATTTAAAAAACCAAAAGCTGGGAGCAGAAAACTCTTAATTGGTTTCCAGGTCCAGTTTACCTTGCAATTTCTTATTAGTATTACATTGATAAGTCTTAGTTATACTGTGACTGTATTCTGTCAAGTTACTTTGATACTGTTGAGTTCTGTATCTGACATGTCACTGAAGTCCTGCATATAGGTGAATGGGAGTGAAATAAGTATCTTGTTATTTGTAAAAAAGGAGAGACCCTGCTGTAAAAGACTAAATTTGGTTTGTGTATCATCTTAAAACAAATGTTCTTAAATTGAAACTTTTCATGAATTTTATTGACAAATCAGTGACAAGAAATTCTAATCAAAGAACGAACAAAATACAGCTTGTTTTGTCTTACCTCTGCAGGCTAGAGAAGGCTAGCATAAAGATATATAAAGTTACTTTAATCAAAATGAACAACTAGGTTTGTAAGTCACTAAAAAGATGGTGTTTTTACAATCATTGCTTTTCAAGTTGTGGAGAGAGCTCAGGGAGTAACCTGCTACATCGTTCTTGGGAGCCTGTTTCAAAGAAGTCAACATTCTGTTTTGCACAGATAAGGAAATTTTCACTTTTGTATTTAGGCTAGTCAGAAGGCAGCTGCTGAAAAATAATCCAGCAAGTACTTAGGGAGGGAAAAAAAGAACACGTTATCAGAAGGGATATATATTTTGTCTATCTTGTTAAATTCTGTTTATTGAACTAAATATACCCAGCCTGGGTAATGTGCTTGTTGGAGACTTCTATTAAAGCAACTAAAAAATCATTGTATTACAGAGCATGCATTTCAAAAAGGCGCAGCGTTTTTTTGCTGTTGTTTTTTCGGTTTTGTTTTTGTTTTTCGAAAAGGAGTTTAAGATACTGCTGTGGAAACAAACACACACCATATAAGTAGTTATATGCTGGATTTATAAACATAAAGTCTCTGTTAAGTGGCATGTGTTGACAACAATGTGGCCAGAAAGTTGAATTCTGCTTGTTATACCAATAAATGATGCATCCATGAAAATGGAGTTAAGGGGTGGAAAAGTATGGCACAACTACACACACCTACGTGTTCTGAAAAAGTGCAGGTTTGAGGTATTTAAAACAGAGCTCTTTATTATTTTCTGTTGGTTGAGGGGATGGGAATAGAACAGCTTTTTATTTGTATGATTGCATTCTAAGTTACATCGTTATAATTACCTTCAAATTCCTTTTCAGAGAAGGTCTGAAAACAGCTGAATCTGTCTACATAACCATTCCCCCACACACCCACGTAAACACCAAAAAATTCTCATGGCCTAAGATTTCCTATTTAAAATTGTTTTATTGAGGAATAGAGTTGAAGCTTAAAACTTCCAATGTAGTGTGTTGGTGTTCCACTCTTGATGCAGTGGATCAATATCTTAACTTAAAGGTTTGTTTAAAACTTTGAAGCATAGTTTAAAAAAAAAACCCCAAACCTATGATATCCACAATTTTTGTATTTCCTTACCAACGCTAGTTTTTTGTTCAGAAATGAAATTGTAGCATCTGTATATGAGCACAGTCGTTTAATTTTCTCAGGTGCCATTTGTTGGTAAGGAATCAACTGTTATTCTTTTCTATGGTTTAATTAACAAAGGCTGCAATTCTCCAAGTTAAAAAAAAAAGAAGCTTGGTGGTTTTTTTTTTTTACTCACTTTTAATGAAAAGCAGCAATTGGTTATGCTTTAAAAATATGCCTAAGTATTTAGTATGAGAACCCTAATCAGAACTTCTAATTACTGTCACAGTATGAGTGACCAACTCTGATCAAGTGCAAATTGTTGACTAATTTACTGCAAGAGCATAGAGTGCTATTTACTTGAGTTATAATGCACTTTATTAAGTGTAAGCCTTGCTGCTTTTACAAACTTGCTTTCTCTTTATCAGACCACCAGTATTTCAACAGCCTGTCATATTCCTTGGTGCAGATGTAACTCATCCGCCAGCTGGAGATGGAAAAAAACCTTCCATTGCTGCAGTAAGTAAATTGTATAATGATCTTTAACCCCTGCTCTCTCCTGCTGCTCAACTCTAATGCATTTTATTACTTTCAGTTCTTTTGTGGTCCATTTCTCCTGATTGCCTAATTATAGTATTATTATAATAATTTTTGTGCAGGAATCTAATGAAATTTTGGAGAGCTTGCTCTGATACTAATTACTTAAATGTGTGTTATTAGCTTGTAAAATGCCTGAGCTGCTATTAATACACAGAGGAGCTCTTCTATTAGCTGTTATTTGTCAGCAACCTGTAATGAGCTGGTGCATGTTTAAATCTGCTTTTTCAGCAGTTAAAAATGGTAAGAATCTATCTGTTACTGATAGGGAACTAAGCTAGCTCAGTTGTGGTTTTGGGGGATTCAAGCTTCCTGACAACACAAAATGCAGTAATCTCTTGGAAAGGTACTCCTTAAGTACAGGGAATGGCTTTTGACTTGCGTTATGTCAAACACCTGTAATGGCTGCTCTGGCTTATTTAATAAATGAAGATCCTTGGTGACAGTATGTTCAGTATCTTAGCCTGTGGTGCTAAATAAACAAATACCTGTTTTAAAATGTTGCGCACGTGTGTCCAGGGAAGACCAGGTGGAGATGTGCTTACTTGTGACATTTGACATATGGAATTCTGATTTTTTTTTGTTTGTCTGATTATTTTTTAAGTCCCATGCCACTTTTACAATATACGAATTTTGATGTTTCATAAACAGAAAAATCCCTTCCCTTGGCGAGCAGTGTCTCTTTGGTGTGGATATTTCTGTGGTGCCTCACCATTTCAATTTTATGGATTCATCCACAGTGTGTCAGAGAGCGACTTGGTCTTCAAGAGTTCAAATTCCTGTGCTGCAGTCCTAACTAAATCTATGGTTTCATGGTATCACTGCTCCAAATTGTATTTGGTTTTTAACTGTATGTAGGTACAAATAGGAAATTAGTCTTTTAAAATAAGTTTTCTCTTTAAGCAGGCTATGTTGCCACAGGTAGACTAAACTCAAAGGTCTTCCAAGCACTTTATGATTTTGTCTACATCTTTGCTAGGTCAACCCCTTAGTTTACAAGATACTGTTAAAAAGATAGTGCGGTTATCTCGATGAAATACCTTTATTAAAGTGCTTTTAAGGTTGGTTTGATACTAAGCATTTTTTTCAACAGGTTGTAGGAAGTATGGATGCTCATCCTAATCGATACTGTGCCACTGTTCGGGTCCAGCAGCACCGCCAAGAAATCATCCAAGATTTGGCTGCCATGGTCAGGGAGTTGCTTATTCAGTTCTACAAATCAACTAGATTTAAACCAACTCGTATAATCTTCTACAGAGATGGTGTTTCTGAGGGGCAGTTTCAACAGGTTATATTTTTCTTTTTGAGATTTTAATTATATAGTTTTCTGGTAATAATGTAGTTTTATGTAGTTGGAGTTACGAAAAGAAGTATACCCTCAACAAATCTTCCCTCAACAAATTTGTTAGATTCTAACCAAGCAGAGCAGGGAAAGTGTTTTCATATTTAATGCTTTTCCCCTTTAAAATATTCCCTTTGCAAAATTATAAAGTATAGTTTTAGCACCTGAGTATGTTCAACATCTGTGACCAATTCAAGATAAATTAGTCAAACTGTATCCCATAGAACTTGGACAATAAAGAAAAACTAAGTGTAAGCTAATTTTCCTGCTTTTTTTAACCAGGATTAATAAATGCTGTTTTTTCACACTCTCACTTTGAATTAATTCCCGATAAAATTCAAAAAATACTTTCTTGTATTTTTTTTGTTTGCTTACAAGTACTATATTTTATGAAATATTTTTCTATATATTTTAAAGATACTATCATACACTTTCCTTTCCAGTATTATTATATGTAAATTAAGACACAGAATTTAGTCAACTTCTCAGAATCCAAGGGGAAGGGAGTAAAGGTCACTTAGTAAACTTGAATTACTAAAATAATCTTTGTATGAACTTCTGATATTTTCTCCCATTTATCACTGGTTTTCACTGAATTTTTAATTTATAATTAACCCACATCCTAAATCATTGCTTTTTGGTTTATTGCACTTCCCTCTCTCTCAGTTTTTATTGATGCCTGTAGTCCTGCATGAGACTTCACAAAGCTGGGAAAGAGCATGCAGTTGAGCAATTCTGGATTTTATCCCTTGTACTAGTTTGAAAAATAATTGGGCTGTTGTATATTCAACAGCCTAATTAAATGTTCATTTGTATTTGACAGTTAAAAAGACTTTGACATACAGCTTATTAGTCCAAGCCTCATGCTTGGAGCTGAACAAATATGGAACCAGCTCTTGCCTGGCTCAGGAAACTGGTGATCTAATTTGTTCTCATTAAGTGAAGGAGTTAAGGTTTGATCGTGCATGCTTTGACATCTCATTATTCTTGACAATGCAAGAAGGAACATGATAGCTATCTTACAGGTTACTCTTATCTTTCATACTTATCATACATCTTTATGTTTATGATTCAGGTTCTCCATCATGAATTGCTGGCTATCAGAGAAGCATGCATTAAACTAGAAAAGGATTACCAGCCTGGAATTACGTTTATAGTTGTGCAGAAAAGGCATCACACCAGACTCTTCTGTACAGATAAAAATGAACGGGTATGTTCTAGTTGTGACTGGCAAGTATCTAGCAGGCAGCCAAGTTACCTGTTACTTACTGCTTATTTAAGCAGTAAGTCTTCTTTGAAGAACTACATAACATAGTAGGTGAGATCTTTCTGCCTGGAAAGGAAAACCTTCATTTTCTGTCCCATATAATAAAGTGGCAAGAAGCTTTTATGAAACGTCAGCAGGATGTGCCTTTCAACAAGTCTGTCCATCCTTTTTTAAGTTCATCAAAGTTTTCAGGTTTCTTCTCAGTTTTTTTACTGTCTCAAGATCCTCAAGGGTTGAGACTGATCTGAGTAGTGTAGGGTTTATAATGTAGATGTCTACATCTGGAACAGTTACCTCAGGCACTCTTCGTTGTAAATGGAGATCTGTTTAGTATTCCGAACACACTTTAAGACACCTTTCATCTGATCCTAGTGCTAGGAAGTTCACTAATTTGGTTGCCATTGACTACAGAGTGACTCTTGGATTACCAGCTGAGATGTAGATGTCTGCACAGTAGACACTGAAATTGTTAGGTAAAGTGAACCCTACACTTCAAGAATACTTTATTTTCTGTTAACACCACCTTTAAGTTATCTTAGGTGTCTAGTGTCTTAGGTGGAGTTCGATTTGGGCATATCAAATGTCACAACACATTATTTGTAGTATTGAACATCTTGAATTGTTTATGAGTGTTTCATAGTTGTTATTGTATGTATGTGAAGTACATGTAGAAATATTTGATCCACGTTTCTGGGTGGAGAGGAGTCTCCCCAAGTCTAGGATGGAGTCATTGCTGTAAATGAAGAGTTCCTAACCTCTGTTCACAGATAGGGTTTTTCATGTTCTTTTTCCTTCTGTCAGGCTTCTCTGTATGAGCATTTGAAGCCCATTAGGTTTCAAGGTAATAATTAATAACTTCTAATGCTGACAGGAAGGTGGTTTTTATATCGATAACATGCTATGATTACAGTTGCTAAATTGCTTTAAAGTAAAGAGTATTTTTAAGTTCTGCTTTGAAGTAAAGTGTTCTTGAGGGAAGAAGAGGCCTGTCTTACAACTATGGATTGTCCTCTTTCACATATAAGCAAGAAAAGTTATAGAGGAATAACCTGCCCTGGAATGGGAAGATGAAAAGAATTTGACAAATCAGTTGCAGGAAATTCTTTTTACATTAATCAGAAAAGCTAATCTTTGTAGGTAACTTCTAAGAAGATTTTGCAGCTTGTCTTTTTTTCCTCTGTTGTAAAGATGCTCCAGATTTTCAGTTTTAACAAAATTTCAGTTTTGCTCATTCTTTCTTGACTTACTGCTTTTTACAGATTTTTTTTTCTTGTGTTTTTTTTTCCTTTCTATACAGCTGAAAAGAAAAAACTTTGTGTGCCTTACTATATATGCATTTTCTGTTCACACAGGTTGGAAAAAGTGGAAACATTCCAGCTGGTACCACAGTGGACACAAAAATCACCCATCCATCAGAGTTTGACTTTTACCTGTGTAGTCATGCTGGTATTCAGGTACAGCATTTTGTGTGGGATGGTAACTTTCAAAGATAACACTGGCTGTTGGTATTTCCCTGCTTTCTTTGCCCAGAAGACAAATGGTACAACTTCCATCTATGTATTTTGGCTTTTCATCTGTGCCATCCACAGTGCTCTTCTGTTGTTAAAATCTAAAAGAAATAATGAAACTAAGCGGTTACGAAGCACACCTTGGGCGTTCAGTTTATTGTGCTTCTCTCCTGTCTGTGTACTGCTTTGGATGGTAGCAAGGTAGTTGGACTATTTTACATAGCTGCCTCTTGCATTAAATTCTCTTTAAATGTGCATCCAGTTCCTCAGAAACAACAAATAAATTTAGGCAGTACTATTGTAGTTCCACATTTTCTTGTGATTTCTTCTTCCCAGTCAGAAACAGAAGCTATTAAACAACAACAGTACTGAAAATCAAAATGTAATACTCTCAAAAAAAGCATATTCAACGGGGCACAAGTTAGATTTGCTGTTAGCTATTAATGTTTTGCCTGAAGGTACTTTATATGATGGCTTTTGGTCAGATCTAAGTTTCACAAGATGAAAGTGCATTTCAATAAGATCATTTAATTTCAGTAAGTGGGATGAAATTCTAGAAAATGCAATCCTATCCAAAAATGCAAAGGGATTAGTTATATGGGGAGCAAGGAGGGAGGTTGTTTGCCTTTTTAAAGGAAAAATTTGCTGAAGTATGTAGAATTGCTCACATGTGATTTCTGAGGAAGCATCTGGTTATACTACAGTTCACCTACAGAGGTGGAAATTTAAAGAGATATTTTTGAAATGCTGACATCCTGTGTGATCTGCCTTCAGGGAACAAGCAGACCTTCTCATTACCATGTCCTCTGGGATGACAATCGTTTCTCTTCAGATGAACTGCAGATTCTTACCTACCAGCTGTGTCATACATATGTACGCTGTACTCGTTCCGTTTCCATCCCAGCACCAGCATATTACGCGCACCTGGTTGCCTTCAGAGCCAGGTATCATCTGGTGGATAAAGAACACGATAGGTGAGTTGCATAGTTTTGAGTTATTACAGAATTTGAAAGAAAGCAGGAAGGAAGTAGGCTTGTTAATTCTGAGGTCAGTAGTACCCTCAGTTAGCAGTTTGAGGGTAAATTTGGTCTTACCACTGAATTATATTGTGGAATAAACCAGAAGATGTTCCTGTATGCTTCTGTGCTTTTTCTTTCTGTTTCAGAACTTCAGTGGTATTTTAAGGATAATTAACTTTTGACTGTTCTGTTCAGAAGAAATGAATGATATGAAAACTTTATATGCAAGGAGAGGCAGATTAAATAGGGTTTCTCTTCCTCCCCAACTTCTTTTTTTTTTTTTTCTTTTTTTTCCTCCCCCCCCCCCCCCCCCCACCCTCCCTTCTCTTTCAGTGCTGAAGGAAGCCACACTTCCGGTCAGAGTAATGGCAGAGATCATCAAGCACTTGCTAAAGCAGTTCAAGTTCATCAGGACACATTGCGCACTATGTACTTTGCTTGACATGTTTTAATGTTTAGCAACTCAGTACAATACAGAGTTGGATTCACATGAGACCAGCTGCACTTAGACCAACAGTTGCCCAAGCTACAGTGACAGCCAGCAATGAGTGATGCATCTTGATTTTTTTTCTTTCCCATTTGCAAGAAAGCCTTCCGTCCAGAATTTCAGACTTGATTATGAACTGCATTCTTGTACCAACCCCCACTATTGTTGGAAATGTGGTTTGCCAAAAATCTCTAAGCTGCTTGGTATAAAACAGACCCATATTTTATAATTAAATCAAGAGCTGTGATCTCAGGGCTTAGGGAAAAAAAAAATCCACAACAACCCAACCCACAAAACTCCTCATTCAGTTTGCTATTCGTTGAATTGCTTTTAATAAATTGGAAAGATCTATTTAATACTAAAGTTTGATGGGCTAAAATGCTGTGAATTAGCTTTTAATACAAAGGAAAGCAAAACATTTTTTGACTGTTTATGAAGCCTTGATTATTCTAGATGCATTTACAAAATTCTTATTTTCAAAAGAATGACAGAATTCTGGTTTTCAACTGTCTTACAAAGATTATTCTCTGTGTGTCTAAGGGCAAATGTATTTTCTGAAGCTTGTTCTTGAATGTTTTTTATTGTGCTGCATTTGAAAATGTTTTTCATAGACTAAAGAATTTTAAGAGAATGAACTTGTACCTAAGCTTTTAATAGGTCCAGTTAGATTGGCAAAAGAAAACGTGCCATTTAAAAAAAAAAAATTGTAAAGAATTTTTTTTAAATCATACTGACAGCTAACTTTAGAATTTGTCATACAGGACTGTGACACTTACTTTCCAAAGTCTCTAAAGAATACGGGTCTGTGGTGATAAATACAGTACAATCCTTTTTCACTGTTTGAGTTAATGTAAGTTTTATATATGTTTCACAGTATTAATGTGATAGACTAGATGCTATTATTTATTTTTATTTACTAAGGAGTGCTCATGATACTTCTGTTAACATATCAAGAATGCTTTGGATTTAGAAATTAAAACCTTATTGTGGGGACATTACTATTCAAATGCAAAAATATGCAACTGACTTTGTGACAGTTCAGAGATACATACAGTGTATATTGTATAGCTTGCAGTTTGTAGAAAGGCTTTTTAAGCGTGCACACAACATAGCAGGTTTTACCTGTGCAGTTCAGAGACGCACACAAGACCAACATTCTACTTTCGTTCAAGCACAAAACAATTATATTTTATTTATATGTTGAATATTGGTGAAGCAGGAGCTCTAATAGAGGAGAGTGGCTCGCTGTTTGTAATTTAGACAAAAGTCAGAGAATCTATGCAGTAAAGATAAATCTTAGGAAACTGAAGTTTACTTATGGAGGGAGGTGAAACTCTCTTCATTATGCATATGGTCCATAGTAAATGTGAGAGTTTTGCCATTCTCTTAGGAGAAGCATTAATTAAAACTGATAATTATTAGACAAACGCTTCTGTTAGTTTGCACACTGGGTTCATAAAAAAACCATAATACATATGTAAACCATTGCACTAATTATGATGCCACAAGCAGGTTTAGAAGAAAATGGAAAAAGCCCAGGAAATTTGTTTATGCTGACTTGGTTTTGTTTATTTTTTCATAGGATAACTGAAATAACATACTAAGAGGCAGGTTTTAAAAACTTCATTCTCTTCCACTGATTTTTTGCTTTGTCTTTTCCCTTTTCTCTTACCAGATGCTCAGTCACTGTTTTGAATATATTTACCTCTAGCCACAGAGATGGGCGAGTAGCTTTAACCAATACAGAGGTCTGTGCCATATAGAGGATAGACTATAACCAGTTGCTGTTGAATAAGCTAGAAAGTGCCCAACCTTTGCTGTGTCAAGAGTTTAGGTACATAACTTTGTGCAAGTTCAGATCTTCACCTTGTAGCAGTGTGTTGGTTGTCAGTGTTGTTTAGGTGAAATAACAATGTAAAACCTATTAATACATTAATTGTATTTGTATTATTCTAATTTGGTGATTAGGCTGCTGGGTCAGATTTTCCTTCTTGGTCATAGTTATGTAAATCCAGATTTTAGATTATGCTGGTATAACAGAAAGCAAATTCCAGGTTGCATTGTCTGCCTTTCTGTCTTCCAGCCAGGTTGTACATACATTCCCTAAAGTACCGCTAAACTGCAGAACCTTTCCATGATGGGTATGTTGCACTTCTCTGTGTGTTTGCTTGAGAGGTTTCATATTTCAGTGAAGATTTTAATGTGGCGGAGTACTGCATAAGAAATATTTTTTTATGTGAATTATTCTTAACAAATGGGAAAAAGATCACCCATTTTCAGATGCCATTTAGTTTATTTGCTGTTCGTTATGCAGAGACTTCTTGGATGTGAAATTCATCCTCCTCTTTCCTCTCTGTGCAGATCTGGAATAAATTACTTACACAGGTGGTCATACAGGGCGAGGAGGGTGGAATCTGTCTTGACCTCAAATCTTTCTTTTAAAGCAGACTGTGGGACTTCACTGCATCCTGTTTAGGATGTATTCTTTGGGCTGCAATAGTCGTTGCAGCTCCTTTTTGTGAGAAGAGTATTAGGCAGACCCTTCATCTGAGCGTAGCTGTTGTCTGTGCATCCTGTTGGAATGAACAGAAATTTTGTGTAGCTTTCCTTCCCTGAGCATGAAGAACTTGGGATGGTTATATGCATTTCAGGCTAGGGACATTTTTACCTTTTACAGGTCTTTTTAAGCCTCTAATACTGCTAATTCTTTATGGCTTGATTTCTCCCTCCTTTCCCCTACCCTGCCACCCCCGCAAGTGGTGAATTAGTGAATAATTTAAAGCATTTTTCTAAAAAATATTTAAGTATATACTTTGAAATGTACAACATGCTATAAGTCCAGCAGCTATCTTTCTGGGAATATTTTTAATATAAACTACGTATTCAAAAATGTCCTGTCAAAAAAACCCACCATGAACACCTAAAACCATACTCTTCCCCCCCCCCCCTTACCTCCCATGTGTTTTGTAAGAACAGCAATATCTCAGGTAAACACAAAGCTCAAGATGTCTCTATCTCACACGCATTCCTGCTGTTGAAGTCACAGTTGAGGTAGACAGTTATAACCACTAAGTCACTATGCAGCTCAGGTCAGCAATAACCAAATGTGCATTACCCTCTGGCAGTTGTGTTTTTATTTTTTTTGAGCTTGTGCAAAGGAGCTGCATGACTCTCATTGCAGAAGAGCACTGGGCAGGACCTCATCCCTTCCTCTCACTCTCCGTTATGTTTCTGGCAATGACCTTTTGCTTGAATTTAGCCATCGGTGCAGGCGGTCCTGGTGCTTAGCAGTCTGAAAACTGATAGTAATTGCACCCCAGTGACAAAAATATCTTATTCCCATTGCAAGCATGACCAGTGTGATGGACAAACTGACTACTGCCAGTACTGCAGTATTTCTTTTGTTTTAAAGGAGTGTGCTTGGGAGATGAACGGATATTAATGAGGTGCTTGCTATGGTTTAGTTTTCTGTAAGGTTGTTGTTTTTTTTTTTTATGGAAATGGTAACACTATTGAAACAAAAATATTCAAAGACTGAAACTGGTTGTAGAATCTCTGTCCTCCAAGAGGCTCAAACTTGGCTGGACAGGTCCCCACATAGTCTCGGCTTGCTGGACCTGCTTTGGGCAGGGTGCTGGACCGGACATCTCCAGAAAGCATGTGGTTCTGTGGCAAACCCCCAAAAACCAGCAGCAGCAAGTGTGAAATGCTCCTGTTAGGAGGTGAAAAACAGTATCAACAAACAGAAGATACTTAAAAGTTGTCTTTTTTTTTAAATGTACAAAATATAATGCAATAATTAGGTTTGCTTGGTTTTGGAAATTTCTGCTGCAGTGGCTGAATAGAATAACGTGTCCACTTCACCTCTTCTAGCACCCAGGAAACAGCTGAGTTGATCCTCAGGAGGAAACATCCTATTGTGAAATGTTGGAAGTAGGTGGATTTGTCTCTGCCTTATATGAGTTTGGCATTCAAGATAGACCTATGCAATCTTAACACTTTTAATTTATATATATGCACTGATGTATGGAGTGAGATCACTTGTTTTTATTAGAACTCCTTATTTTGGCTTAGTTTGGGTTAGAATATTTCATCAACCCTTCTTGGCTTGCTGAATTACAGTCTGTGATCTTCCATGTTACAGAAGCTTTGGCATATTAATTTCCTCGTTTCTAGATCTGTCAAGTTTTGGGCAAGTTTGTTGTTTACCCCAGTTGTTAGGGAAAGGTGTTGTGTTTGGAGCCAGCATGGAAAACTTACAGGAAACTTATGCTTAAAACAAGAAATCCGTAATAAATACTTTTGATCTTCATCCAGGCCCCCAGGCAATGTTTCCTGATTGTAAAAGCAAAAAGGTTGCGAAGGTTTAGTTTTAATTCTGACTCTTATCAATAACTCCTGCAGCCTTTTTCCATTTTTAACATAAGTCGTGTTCAGATGTTAGTAGATAATTTTTATAACTAAGGCAAGAGAGAGTATTTCCACAAGGATTTTAAATTTAAACTTTTGAAGGGGGGGGGGGGGGGGCTAGGTTTTTGTGTGCCCAGGTTACTTTCTGAAAAGACTGAAGTTTCTAATTGAGTTAAGATGCTTCTGAAGTTTTTATCTAAAGTCATAGGTGTATGTGCACAAAGGCTTTCTATTAAATAGAAGATTGTGATCTGGAGGGCTTTGCGTGTTGCTGCCAGTGCTGTTTTCTTTACCACAGCAGTAGATTCCTCAAATACAGTGGTCGTGTGCGTCTCAGCTGTAGAAACCCCAATCTTTCTCATGCCAATTAATCTCTAACATTTGAAAGCAAGGATAGGAGGAAGGTCTGCATTAACACCCCTCCAGCCAAATTTAGTGGATTGTTCTAAGTTTTTTAGTGTATGTGCAGGTTGTTTCTGTTTGAGGAAGAATGTTGATATTTTGAAGTGAGAACAGGTTGGTTCTCCAGGTCATGCTTATTCAAGACTATAAGTACTAGAAATGCAGGACTGGGACCTTTGGAGATTTAGATGGACGTACTTGTCTCTTGACGTAATCCAGTAAGCATCTCTGGTGGCATAAATAACCCAGAAGGGACTCCTCTTTTTTAAAAAAAACAAAAAAAAAAAAAAAAAAAAATTTTTTACACATTAAATAAAGGAATGTAAAAAAATTTCTCAGTATTTTTCACACTCAATACCAGTGTAATAAAATCACATTTTTTTCCTATTTTTTTAATACTCTTCTCCTACAGTAGCATCTCTTTTTGTGTATTTGTCCTGCCAGTATGGCTTTCTCAGTTTCTAATGCAGGACAGTAGGTTTTTTTGTTAATTTGGGTTTTTTGTTTGTTTTTTTTTTTTTTTTTTTTTACTTTTATACTACGTTTGGTAACATGCTTATTGATGCATACATGCAGTCTTTTCTAAGGAAAACTTCAAGTACAAGGTAATTGCACTGACTATTTTTTTTAAGCCCCCTTTTTACTGTAAGACTTCTTTTTTGCATCTGCTGTAGCTGTTTGAAAATACTGTAAATAGTGCTATGTATAGCAAATACTGACATGCTGTGGATACCATTCCTTGTTGTTCTTATATTTTTAGGAATACTGCCATACTTTACAGTATTGAGATATGAGCTTTGATTTTAAATGTTGTTATACTTTCTGTTTGCATTACGGTATGAATCCGAGGGCACAGTTGCTTTATTACAGTGGAAATAGGGTTCATCTGTATTTATAAAGTATTTCTTCCTTCTCTTCTCTATGCACGTTTCTCCCACACCATAAGGATACAAGACAGTTTTTAAGCTACCAGTGTGCTTGTTGTCTGTGCAACGTTCAAATGCCAATCTTTGATATCACCGTCAGATCACTAATAGCATTAGTGTAATATCTGGACTATCAACTGTAGCTGTCATGCGTTTTCCTTGCTTCTTCCAGCATCTGATTCTTGTATCATATGAAGAAGAACCGGTCTGTGTGGCAGAATTAGTGGAATAATAGGGCTTTGGGATCCAAGGTACAATGTCTTGCTCTCTGTTCTTCCACGGGTGTGGGATTGTCAAATGAAGTAGATGCTCTAATGCTCTGAACTAAGAGTGTTGCCTCTCTGATTGCCCACTTGAGAAAGCCATCGATCTCCTATCCATCAGTAATTGCTTTTTGCTTCTGTAATCCTTGGGGACAGGAGAGACCCAAACTCCAGCCCCGTCGTCTAGCGTTAGGATGTGAAACAGCAAGTTTTACCTCCTGTTTCTGAGGGTTAACGACTGGAAAGATGCATTCCTCTGAGATGGTTTTAATCCAGAGTTACGGGGGACAGGGTTTGCATGTGCTTGGTGTGGCACATAGTCCTGTTTTATCTCATTTAGTGTGTTCCAGTTGCTTTTTCTGTGTTGTTTCATTGCCTGAAGTGATAATATGAATGTAATGGCTTGGCCAAATCACTACAAAAGGTGGTTTTGTAATATTCTTTAGTTAGCAAGCAGATGCAGTTAAAGGCTACCTCCTGTATTCCTCCGCAGATGAATTAATTTTTAAAGTGAACCTACTACTAAGCAGCCAAAATGCTCCCAAACAAACTGTATTTTTACTATTTTCTTTCTTGCTGGAGAACTAGCGGTGCCATACTGTGATCTTGGACAGCTGGTCATCACTCCTTCTGTCTTCCTAAGGTGTAGATGTGGCTTGTGTTGATGCAAGGTATTAAGGAGGTATCAGAAATGGCTAGGCAAATTGCACACCTGGCACGTTCATTTTTGTGCAGGGATACTCGATAGCAGCGACTCCCTCTATAACTTGTCCCTTCTCTTGCTGAGTTTGTATACTGTTGTTTCCAGATGAAAAATGTTTTTGTACTTTAGCTATTGGCCGAAAAATGTCATGCTTTCGCTGAAAATGACATGAAGGTGCTTGAAATATATTTTGAATCTGAGGCAAAAATTATGTATTGTAATATTTTTTTAACATATTTTTTTAGATAAGTTGACACGAGACTGTAACAGTGAAAATACTATATTCCTTGCTCAGATCATCATAAACTTTAAAGTGGGGAAAAAAACCCAAACAAAAGAAAACACCAAAAACAAACCCCAAACTTGAGTATGTTCACAATTTTAGTATTTAGTGTCAGTTATGTGCAAAGTTTTGGCCATAATTCAACCTTGAAATAAGTGCACGCAGACTAAAGGTGCTTTAAATGACCTGAAATGAAACTGTAGAAAACTGTGTTAATACATCTTATTTTGTTTACAGTGAATGCAGACAAGCTTCCTCATTTTATAATTAACCACTCTGCTGACAGAAATACTACCTGTTTAAGCACAACCCGCTGGTGTGGTTTCATAGCAGTGTTAGAGACTTTTTTTATTTTTTATTTAAAAGTAACTGGGCTTTATGCTACGGATGCTGGCATCTCAGAAGCAAGTTTGCTGGGGTTATATGCTACCTGCAATTTCATTACCTTAATCTTTGGGTGTAGACACTACTGTAGCTTATTGATGGCAGGGAGGATTGCTGAAGTTCTGACTTTCTGGAAGCCAGTTCTTGTTGAGCAATGGTGAGTGACTGAGTAAATAAGCTCACTGATAACTGAATGGGGTAAAATCCTGAAAATTTTGTTCAGTTCTCAGTTATAATTTAACAAAGCTCCCTCCAAAAGCATGACGTATAGGGTTTTGTTCTAGGCTAGATGGCTGCTTTTCAGGAAACATTTCACTACATCTTGTATTATAGATCCATAGACACTATTGCCATTGCTGTGGCCTGGAAGGGGCTTCACTGTGCAGGCATGCTGAATGCACTTCTCTGTGAGCATATAGTTGTAAAATGACAAGAATAACATTGTGTGCTTTCTAGACTAGGTCTGCAAACCCAAAGGAGCATTGGGAAGTTTAAGTGAGGAAAAAGCCCCGTGTTAGGTGCTTGTCATGCCTACATGGAAGAGAAATGCCATCAGCGCTGTGCCAGCTACCCCATCCCTTGTGGAAATGAGATAAGGAGGCAAGGGGAAACATTTTCTTGCAAAACTGCTAATTAAGCACTTGTTAATGTGACAGTTAAATAATACTCTCTTGGTTTTCCTTCTGGCTTCCCTGTGAGGGGCCCCTGAGTGCAGCCAGAGCTGTGGCACAGCCCCCTGCAGATCCCCCACCCCACACGTGTCCGTCAGCCCCTTCCCCAAAAGGGGAATATTGGTAGGCAGTTCCTTCAAGTTGACTTCTGGTTTCAGCCCTCCGTATCAGAGGGCTTTGGACTTGGTTTGGAGCAAGGACAGGGGTGTTCGCTGCATTTGGAGGTGTGAGAGGTTGGCGAGAACTAGTCTTGGGAATTTTGCCTGTGGCAGTGCTAAGAAAGTGGACCCACAGCACAAGGTGAAGGCTGGTTTCTCCCTTCCTCCCATCTAAATAATCCTCAAAAGAGTAATTGCTTTAAATTTGTCCATGGACTGCCTCAGCATTTGCATCTTAAAACTACCTGTGGCTACTCTTCAACCAACCAACCTACGTATGTTGTTTTGAAGAGCCTAGTATTTGCATTATAAATCTGTATTAAAGCACATGTTCGTTTTTACATGTTATGAGTACACAGGTTTTCTCTTCCTCCCCACTTTGGATGTGTTGTTGCGCTGGCCTGCTTTAGTTTGACTGTTTGTTGTCTGCGCCCCCGCCCCCCCCCCAGCCCCTAAGCACAACTAAAATACCTGCTGGAATAACTACTAAAATCATCAGCAGGGATTACAGATATTTACTAATCTGGGCAAGCGTAGGAATTGTCCCTGAAATATAAAGTTACACTTTTCTGGCCATTTTATGGGTTTTTGAGCGTGCTTGGCAAGCATGAATTGTGAAAAGGTCAGCAAGGAAGCTTGGGAGTTTCTAATCCCCCGGCTGGTGCTCTTTGTATTTGCTTTGTTAGGTTAGATTTCCTGTCAGAAAAAAAATACATTTAATGTGGACTTTATTCTGTATTTATCAGCTTTTCCTGTTTTTTAAATCCATGAATAGAGGAAGCTTCACTCATGCCAGTATATGTAAAATTGCACATCTTTCTTTGCCGTGTACTTGACTCAAAGGAGATCTGGTCTGTGCTCTGTGGGCACCCCGGAATCTCAGCCATTCAGTGGACACTTGATCATGTGTTGTGGGTAGGATCGTGCCCATCATGTATCAACATAACATACCATACAAAGAAGTTTGTTTCCAGATTTCACCAAAGTTAATTCTGCATCAGCTGTGAGGTGCTCCCACTGTTTCTGTGCTATTAAAAAAACAAACAAACAAACAAAAAAAACAACAAACAACAAAACCCAAAACTATATTGACTCTAATTTTGTTGTTCCTGATATGTTTTCTCATGGAACTTAACATGACTGAGCCCTTAAATTGCTCATCTCATTTACAAGTGACAACTTTGTAATTTTATTTTAGAGTAAATAACATGTCTCTAATTGCCTGACCAACTTGAATCTGTAACTGATCTTCAGTTGTCTGTCGGTGTTTTGTCTATCAATGTTGAATCCCCAGAATGTCTCCCACCAAGAGATTGCTGCATTTTTTCTATTCTTTATTACTTGGTTTTGGGCAGTAGAAATAATTTGAGTACATGAGGGGGAAGGGTTAGATATTATGTGCTTTTCCTTAACAAAGTATTACCAGTAGACCATTTGGGAAAGTAAGGCATTTGTTCAGGGGAGAAAGAAAAGAAAGAAGAAGAGGAAAAAAAAAAACCCAAAATTAAGGCAAAACAAAAAACCATTAAGGAGTAAGTTTCAGAAGTATGTATCTGGGAAAATAAAATTTTAAATGAGGTGCAATGAGGAAGTGTATTTGGCAAAGTTATGTGCTATCCTGAAGAGTGTTACTGCTTGTTTTCTGTAGTTTGTTGATAAAGCTTAGTAGATTTTATGTATATGTGTGTGTGTATGTATATCCATCTATGTGTATGTGTATACACACAGATATGTTAGTGAAAGGAAAGCGGGACTGTTTATAAAAGATAGAAAGGCGGCCTTTTGCTGGAAATAATAAGCACAATTTCACTGGCTTCCACAGTACTTCATTAGTTTGTACAATCACAAAAATCTCAAAATTTAGGGCAGTTCATAAATAAAGATCCAGTCCTAGATTTCTGTGCAGCAAAGTGGTTAACTTGATCTTGGGAGGGTGAGATGGAAAACAGAATGTATTGATTAAATCCATATTTTTTTTTTCCTTAATTTTGGTACATTGCAGATTTAACTGACATCTGTTAAGGTTTTAATCTTTTGTTTAATAGTTTTCAAATTTTTTTTATTTTTATAAAATAACTTGAAAAGAACCAAAAACCAATTCAGAAATTTCATATTGTCAATGTTCCCTTGAATCAAAATGTTTTTATGACGATTTAAAGTTTGCTATTTTTTTGAAAGAAAAAAGAAAAAAAAGATGTTAAGGGCCTCATTTCAAGTGGTACTAAATGTATGTTGACTAGTTTGTATGTGTGTTGCATCTGTATTAAACTGTCTTGTGCTTGCAATATATAAATGATGTAGTGCTGTTTGGGTAAGAGTAGCACTTGTAATACAAAAAGCAGACACAGAAATACCCTCAATTGATATTTTTTTTTTTTAAATGCATCAATGCCATTTTAGAATTTACTACATAAATTGTGTTGCTTTATGTTACTCAAACGATGAGGTTTCATGTAGGTGTGTGTAGTTTAAATACATTGTATGTATCTTGCTAAAGTAGTTTGCATGATGCTGTGTGGCGATGCCACTTTAAATTAAGCCTTAACAAAATGATAAATTTGTCAGAATTTTTCTTAAGAGTATGCAAAAATACTGTTTAATGAGAGTAGGATGTTCCTATAAAGCTAAACTAGTAGAAGAGGAAGTCTTCTCACCTGAGAAATAAAGGGAAACTTGTAGATCTGTAATACTGTGACTGAGCTCTTTAGGCACTGGCTGTCAACTGTTGCTCTACAGAAACTGGGCTCTCGGGCATTTCTCTGGCAGTCTACCAAAAACAGGCTTTCACAAATATCAACTTTTTTGGTTTTTTTTTTTAACATATTCTCCTCCCTCCCCCTGCTAGGATATCTCTGCCTGAAGGAGGATTGCAATTTAACACTTATATTTACATTGAAAAAGAGCTGTTCTTGAGTTCTGTGCTTGCTTCAGATAGTGCCATTGTTTCAACTTCTTACGACTGACATATAATCCTTAAAACATTTTAAATAGAGGCAAATAAAGTGTTGGGGACCCAGCTTTCTTTTTTTCGATTTGGATCTACCTCATTTAAACAGTTGGGTGCTATTTACTCAAATTGTCGATGAGATTGGCAAAAGCGACCAAACTGTGTGTGATGACTGACCTCTTCGGAGGCGGCATTCTGCAAACCAAAACCTCTGGGTTTATTGTTCAGAGACAATATTGTATTTGAGTTTTATTCTTTGTGCCTTTGTTTTTTTTCCCAGTGCATAACAATCAAAAGTCATATTCTTAATTAAAAACAGCAAATGAATTTTAACCACAAAGTGTAAAAAAAAAAGCCACAAAACATAGTTTTAGCAAATTTTAAAATATTTTTCAGTGTATCAAGTCATAAAATGTACAGAATCACAGCAGACCTAGGCAAAGAGAAATACCCAATAAAGAATTTTTTGAAATATATAATCCCGACCCTAGATATATACATCTCTGTTTGTATCTATCTATATATGCATATATACACACACATACAGTACACAATTTTGTGTGTGTGTGTGCATGTGTATATATAAAATGAAGGGATACATGTGTAAGGGTAAGGGAATAAAATGTCAGTGACTTTTCCACAGTTTTGTATGTGACAGTTTACAACTATGTGTAAGGTTTTTCTACGATGTGAACCTTTTTTACTTAAAGATAATTCCTTTTTGGAAAATTTTAAGTTGTGATATACTATCATTTTTTGAAGGTTTAAAAAAAAAAATTGACTTTTTACCAGTACCTAATACAGAGGGGGAATCTTTTCTGTAAAATGGTATTTAGTTTAAATGTTAAAGAAAAATCTATATATGGAATTGTAAAAGTGCTGACATTCCATCATGGCACGACTTCAAAGCTGTTTCCTAAGGCTTTCTGCTGCAGAGAGACTCGAACAAAAGGAAAATGCCTCTGTTAAGTGTTTTTTATAAAACTGCTCCATCAGGTCTATACTTAAGCTATATTTTCTAAAGCCTAATCATCCTTTAATATGCTGCATATAAATTATCAGCATGGTTGCACTTTCTCAATAATAATGTATGCCCTGCAATTGGCTCATGATAAGGACTTTAGTTTTTTAACAAAACAAATAGTACTTTGGGCAGAAGGTAATATTTATATAGGTACCTCAAGAAAAAAAAAAAGAGCCTGAATATGCTGCATTTTGTTCCTTTAACATTTTTCATGTAGCATGTGTTTGCTTTTATTATTTTTTTTTTAGTAGATTACTAGCTACCTGTTTTGCTTTGGGGGACCCTGGTAGCATTGTAGACTGTTGTTTTCTATTGATCTCGTAGAATGTAGTATCCTTCCTTGATTTCACGCAGTAGTTCGGGATGGGATTTGCCCTGCATTGTGTACACAAGGGGGAGGGGGATCACGAGGAAATATGCTTTACATAGACTTCAGGAAAAGGATACTATATTTCTAAAACAGACAATACATGTTCCTAATTCTTAATTTTTTTAATTTTTTTTTTTGCTCGTACTGCTTTCTTGACTCTCTTTTCTCAAATACAAGTGTGGAGAGGGGCAGCTTATTAATGGAGGAAAACCAAACTGGCCCTGTTGGTCGATGTTTTGGGGGTGATGGAGAAGCGGCAGGACATGGGCTCGGCCACGCTGTGTGCCGAATTGCCCGAATGCCGGCTTTGGTAGGAGTTGCGCCCCGTGTCAGAGCAGGATCCATCCTGCTTTCTGGCCGCTTGCTAGTGTGGGTGCGTCATCTACTTCTTCGTTCCCGAGTCAGTAAAAATCTAAACATGTGCAGAGATGGGGAATTTCTTTGTTGAGAACTGTTGAAGGAAGCTTCAAAGGCTGTGAAATTGAGCATTTATTGTCATGTTTTTAAGCTTAGGTGGGTCCTTTTCCAAGTTTGTTTTACAGCTTGCAAGGTAAATAGTTTGCACTACTTTTGCAATAAACTCATGAAAAACCTAACAGTTTCTGTTTTGGTTTCTTACTGTATATATACAACTAATACTAAAGACTTAGTGTAGTGTTTTTCACCTCAAAACATACGACTTGTAACAAGCTCAGAATGCTGTAATTCCTGACAAAATAATGATGTGAATGATATTTTATAAAGTTATTTTGTATGGTGTCAATTTTGTTTTGCCTCATAGTATGTCAATAAAATAAAATTCTTCATCTTTACAAGTTTCTGTTTGATGTCTTTTTGTTTAATTTGGCTGTTTTCTGCAGTTACTTGTGCACTGTGAGAGCACACGACGGGATGTATTCATGGCCTAAATAATTTTCCATAGTGAGTAGAGAAGAGCAGTGGGAGGACATCTCATGAGTGGGGAGCTGCTGAATGCCACTAAATAGAGAAATCCTGGGAGATGGGATGGGTGAAAAGTCTCTGTGTACTATGCAAATAGCAGTTATTTTTCAGCATTGGTGCTGTGTTTTTCTCTCTGCCAGAGGTCAGATGTGATCTAAAATTATTGATCACTTCGGTCTGTAGCTCAGAACCAGTTGTTAAAAGCCCCAGTGGCAGATGGGAGATGGTACTGGAGCAGAGAGCCTTACGCTATACCAGATTCTGCTCTATCAAATTGTAATCCAAATTTCAATGTGCTGGTCTGGAGGCTTATTTTGTGGTAAGAGAGAAGACCTCTGTTGCCTGAGAGCCAAAAAGTTCTCCTAGTCCCATCACCCTCTCTTGTATTATACTGCTTAGGTGCATTTCAGGTGTTTCTGTGGGCACTCACCTGCTCTGTGCCCAGATTTCCAGAGGCAATATGTGTTGCTTTTAACTGAGTGTCTTACAAGTTATAATCCTGAAATTATTTATGGAAGGTCAGCATTTTTGGAAACTGCTTGCCTGAAATCCTACCTTTCATTGCTTTCTGAGTGAGTATCTACAGCAATCAATTTTTAAATAGAAAAGTAAGCATTTAGTGTTTAATATAAAGCATCAAGTGAAGGATGGTGTCAGAAAGAATTGCAAGTATGCTGAGGAGCTCCTGTTGGGAGCCTAAACCTGCAAAAACAGCTTAGTTTTATTCAGTAATATGAAATAAAGTCATAGCTGTCTCTTCCATTTCAGGCAGAGCTTTATTTTTTCCCTTGTTTTTGAAATACTTTGAATCGGACATGGTTTTGCTCTGTGTTAAGCTCTTGGGGAAAACAAATACCACTTAACTGGTTTTGATGGCAACAAGCTTTGGCACATGCAAGGCCTTGGAGATGGCTATGGCAAATTTTTGCAGCTCTGAAGTCCTCAAGGACCCTGGTTGAATGAACCCAGAAGGGTGTTCAAGTTCTTGTGGCCTCACTAATTGACAGAATATGTTCATCATCCCACAGGAAACTTCAAAGAGGGATGAAATTGGTAATTTATACTTGGTAAGCACAGTTCTTTTGTAATTTTTGCAAACTTAGGAAGCTTCATCTCCTTTGAGCAGCCTTGGCTGGGAGAGAAGGATCTCACAAGCTAGTATTGTAAGAAAAAAAAAAAAATCTATAATAATAGATTTATCCTGGGAAGTGTACCCTGGCCTGTGTTCCACTGTCTAAAATCCCTGATCACCTTAAAACGGGCCGAGATACCCCTAGTAGTACCACCAGCTTCCTGCCTTGCAGCTGGCTTCCCTGCAGCGCAGGAACATTCAGCAATTCAACTGCAAACTTTGAAAACTAAAAAAAGAAAAAGCAATGTGTCTCGTAAGCAAAGCTGGCTGCTTTCTACTACAACCCCCTGTTTAGGATGCCTGTCATTTTGTTGAGATTTAACTGTTCATAGTGAAGTTTCCCATACTAAATATGAATAGATAGGGACTTGATCACAGCTTTCCAGTACCTGAAGGAAGGTTGTTCTTGGATGTAGGAAGAAGCTGTGTCAGCCCAGGCCATGGTGGTTGAAGTAGTCACGGTTTTGATGCACGGTCCGTGAGCGGTAAGCTCCTTGCCTGAAAGGCTGGCCAGAAGAATAAAAAGTCCTTCAAAGTCAGCAGGGGCAGTTGTGGCAAAGCAGAAGGAACACAGAGGCCCAAGCTGTGCATCATCTTGAGACCTTCGACAGCAGTGGAGAGCTTGGTGCTGGTGGGGAAGAAAACCCTGAGCTGTAAAGGGAGAAGTCTGAGACAATCGCTTTTTCTTGCTTTCCCAGTCGTTTTAGCTATAGAGTTCAGTGGATGCTAGGCAAATTACCCAGTTGCAGGGTAAGACACAGGCTGAGTGCTGTGCTTTGTTTTGTTTGAAGACTCCTCAGTCACTTTTGGACCAGCCTGAGGAAGTTCACGTTAAATGATGTGGTTTGTAGCTGGAGCTTTGTAATAGCTTGTGTATGTGGCTTTTGTTTTACTGAAAGGGATAAAGGTATGCTGCAAGCGGCCTGGGATATGTCACTTGAAATCTTATGCTAGTGTCCCACTGTATTGGTTAGTCTATTTGCATGTCTGATCTCACTTGAAATATAGTCTTCTCGTGTGTAGCCCAGTCTTAAGGTGCTGGTTTGGCATTTCTGGTTGTGGGGGGCTGACCTTGGGGCCAGCCATGCCCCCAGCTGCTCACTCCCTCTCCTCACCAGGACGGAGGGAGAAAATAGGATGAGAAGGCTCACGGGGCTGAGGCCCCCCTCCTGCGGCCTGGGGGTCCCTCTGCTGCTGCTCCCTCTTTGGCTCCCTCCTCCTCCTCCTCTGCCTGTGCCGCCTTCGGCCCTTTCTGGAACCTGTTTTCCCCCATCTTGGCTGAGGGGCTCAGCTGTGTCCTGCGGTGGGGCCGTTGGAGCCGGCTGGGACCGGCTGGAACTGGCTGTGTCCGGCACGGGGCAGCCCCGGCCTCTCCTCACAGAGGCAACGCCTGGGCATGGACGCCCCATACACGGGTGTCTCTTGATATCTGTATCAGTTTTGCTGTAGACAGACTCTTAAGTGGGACAGGAGGGGGAAGCCGAGAGGAAATAAAGCACCATCAGGGGTGTGTGGAGGGAGATCAGGGCAGGCACTGCAAGACCGGGGGTAATCAGGGTGCAGCAAGGAGAAACACTCGTAGGAATGATTCATCCTTCTGTTTTTCCTTGTGGGTGTCCTTCCTTAAAGAGCATGGCTCCTCCACCTAACCACCTCCAGCTGGATTTTTCCTTCTTGTGCTTTCCCTCCTAATCGCATCCTCTGTCTGACATTCCAAGACACCAGTTGTGTAGAGCCAGGACCTCATAACCCATCGTCTCCGCTTGCTCCTTCTCCCCAGGTGCACACCACGTCATTTGGCAGCCTGGCTACAGGGAGAAAGCAACTGCCAGGGCCAGCGTGAGGACATGGTTCATACCAGGTCTCTTCCCAAGCAGTCTGGTTCAGCTCAGGCTGCGTAGCTACTGCTTGGGCTGCAGGTCCAAGACAGAAAGGACACGTTCCCCTCTGCTGTGAATGAGGCTGGGTTGCAGGACAATGAAGCATGGCAGTCTGCTGGCATGGGCTACTTCTGACCAGGGACGCCTCTGCCGGTTGTGAACATAGCCCAGGTACGTGGATATGGCCAAGCACTGCACTGGCCGTTTACCGCAGCAGCAGAATTTCCTCCTTCAGTTGACTGTCACAGGACTGGCCATGATCTATCATGTCCCAGTAAAAACATTTTGTCTTCAGTCCCAGGATAGCAGTTCTCCCAGTTGTGTCAGCACAGGCACACATGTAGTGGATCGTGGTGTCAGTTTTTGTCCTGGACACATTGGCTGATCACTCTGAGACACTCTCCTCCTCCCCAGGATGATGAGGTACTAGTCCATAGAGCACTGACTGAAGAACGTGTTGGGGATTTTTTTCTTCTTTTTTTGGGAGTGTCTAAAAGTAGAGTTTCTGTGTTACCTACCAAATGACAGTAGTAACAATCCATTGACCAGCTGAGTGGCAGCTGAACCGAAGTGCCAAAATCCAGGAATGATCAGTGCCTGCAGATTATGAATGGTGGGAGACAGATAGTTACTTGGGGCTGGTGGCTATTTTGGCATCTTTCACTAAGTCACCAATATTGTCCCTTATAACCTACGCCTGCCACCAGGACTGGCTTAAAAAAAAAACCTTTTCAGAGGGATTCTGCATAATGGGCAATTGGATCAGCTGTAAAGACAGAATTGGTGGTGGAATATGCCAGGTTCAAAACTAAGCAGAACTGTAATTTCTATAAACCTGTGCACCCTAAAACTTACCAGTCCTGGTGTCTTTACCTCAAAATACATGTGCCCAGCGTAAAGACTTCTATGCTGGGGCTGTTTGAGGTAATTGCATTCTTTGGTTGTAACCCACCTGACATAACTGTGCGCCAGGTGTTGTTTGGCCTTAGCCGTAGTACCAGTGAGTTAAATGGTGGAGATGCCAGCTCTGGGATCAGGCTGTTCCTCTGTGACTCTTCAACGCAACTGGTGTGATGGCCAGTGGTTTATGGCCCCTCACCCATCATTTGATTTATCTTGTTGCACTCTACCCTGTTTACACTACAGAATTATCATGTGCTAGAGTTACAAGTAGCGTTTTTTTCCCCCCAAAAGCTGGCAAGTACTAGACCCACCAACTATTGAGCAATGCCACACAATTTACATACCCTACTGCAGGCAACCCCTTCCCCCCAGACAGCATTCAGCCCTCAGTTTCCCACAGATCTCCATGCACTTTTAATTATAATATTTTTTTAAAAAAGGCAAAACAACCCTTTCAACAATAGTATAGTTCTGCAAACCCACTTGGGAACTCCTCTAGGGATAAAGCATCACTTAGCACTCATTGCAGCATTCCTGATACAATACAATTTTGAATTATGGTAACTTTGGGAAAATTTTTTATAGTGCAACGTACTTCAACCTTTTAAAATAATAAGAGCATTTGTTGTGTGGCTCAGTAGCTTTACTCCTCTGCCAGCCTCTGATCCTACCTGCCTAATCCCTATTTTTGCTTTCTTAGAACAAACCTGCAGTGTGCCAGGTTATGGAGTTGCTAGAGCTTTCTGCCTTGTGTTTTAAGAGCAGTTCAGTTATTTGTGCCTTCAACCCAAGAGAAGCTGTTCGTATTAACCTGACAGGGAGGATAGAGTTTCCCGGTAACGCTTTACCATGCCATCCAAATTAGGGTACTACTTGAGACATCTCCCTTCCTGACTGATTCAGGGCAGGTCACTGCCCAGCTTTTTGGAGTGGGAGGTTTTGTTCTTAGTAATGCTCCCATGCTCACTAGGGGCATTCTTCACATCCAGGGAGAGATCTTAGTCGCTTCTCTCTGACTGACCGCAACACTGTGCAAGCACTATGTATCAGCAGAGACTGCTGGTTAACACAGCTAAGGCTCCCAAAGCAAACTAGATCTAGTTAGTATTGCTGATTGAGACTATTCAAAGCATCACTTAGCCTTTTGTCGCCCTTCCTTCCTGGAAAGATGAAGAGTAAGCATGCCAGGCTCGTATGCCAATGACGTACGTGACTGAAGCTGGAAAGAACTATAGGAAGTCTCTCTGCATCAGTTGTCACTTTTCATATAAAACATTTATTTTAAAAAGTTGCATATAAAGTTCTACACAGGACGGTTACCATTTCTATAGTAAAAAAAAACCAAACCCAACCCAAAACAAAACCAAATGAAAAATCCAGCCCTGTCACTCAAACAGGAAAAGGGTTGCTCATTCTCAACAATCCACATCTAAGAGACTTCAATATGCATTTTGGTAGAACACCGTGGACAAACTGCAAAAGTAGAGTACATTAGAGAAAAAGGTTCTAGATGTACATATTTACATCGTTATCTAACACATGTACTTTTTACCACCACAGCCACAGAACCACATTAGCTCTTGGAATGGATCTCATCCTCTACTCTGTTTCTGTGCTGACACGGCTATTTAGGCTGCATTACAGAAATCACTGTTTTTACAGAAGACTTTTTTAATGGGCTTGGTCCACTGCTAATGCCCTGGCACTGTTCCAGAAAACTGAGGGAGGGTTTGATCACTTATTGGCTCCCCAAGGGGGAGAAGGCCGAGGATAGTAGACACTGTGTAAAACACCTCCCCTCACTTCATCTTCCACTCTGAGGAGAAACACAAGCTTGGGAAGGACTCCCTTCTAGTCAGAGGGTGAAAGAGCTTTTTGACTGAAAGCTGCCCGTAAGAAATTTTAAGTTTGTATCATGATTGTCTGATGAAGTCATTTTAAATCATCTGAGCAAGTTCTGCTGTCAGATTTACATTAGCTCTTCCTACCCACCATGTTTCTGAGGGAAGAATTCCATTCTTCAACAAGTATAAAGTTCAATTTCTAAACTTCTTAAACAAAGCAAAAGCAGATGGCTCAGTATATAAATATATCCAGCATCTGGATTCTCAGTCACAAAAATAACATCCTTTATACAACAGAAAATGGATCAACTATGAAGCAATTCTCCATTGGCCTTAAGATCCAACATCTTCATCAACAGCTTTGTCTTCATCCTCTTCCTCCTCCTCTTCATCATCTTCTCCCACTTCTCCATCTCGCTTCTCTTTTTCAAGCATCTTTAGGTATTTGCTAGCTAAGATCTTCTTTGGCAAGATATCTGGAAGGTAAAATTGTTTCTTTTGTAGTCAGTTTGAATACTTATATTGCCTTATTGATACTGTTGCATCCATATCGCTAATGAAATGAAGTAAAAAAGAGGCTTTGTTAAAAACATTATTAAGTGAATAACCAGGTAAATTAATCTGACCTATACAGCTGTAAGAATAAGAGGGAATTACCTGCTTATGGTACAAATAACCGAAGATAAGGAATGCATTTTACAACTGATTACTGGCAACTGTCTTTACTATTTGCTCATGTACGTTATTTATTTGATGTAAAATAGAGTGCTCAACTACTCAACTGCCTTGGACAGATTCAAAAAGCCAGCTATTCCATTTATGTCCTGTAGAAACGTTTTTTCTGCATTAAGGTAAGGTACTTGTTCGGGGCAATAATGATGGACCTGAGACAAAGCAGAACGATGTGGTTTGTCCACAGGGAACCCAGAGAAAGACTGGGCTAGGGGTATCTTATTCTCGACCTATATCCTTGAGCTAAGTATTACAGCAAAAATCCAAGTATCAGTAAAAAGTGTATGCGTGCACACACGTGTGCGTCCATATATATATATATATATATAAAAGGAGAGAGGAACCTTACAATGAATCACTTTGAGAAACAAGACTTAAAGATTTAAATGTGTAATTTTGGGGCCACATAACTTCTCACATAAAGATGTGCGGTGATCTTGCTTTATGGGCTGAAAGCTTTCAGATGGAGTTGCTGGAATTTTAAGAAATACTGAAGGCAATATGCTGATAACTAATTAGCCTTGTATAATTTTGAAGTACCAGAAAAATCCCCATTCACAAAGAAATGTTTTCAGTGATGTAGTTTATGAGTTCCAGCTGTATGTCATACAGGAGATTAATGACCAGCAGGAGAACTGTGTCCTCGGAAAACAATTCAATAACAGCAAGATTTCATTTTCCAAATTACGTACTGGATTTACCATCATGCTACAGATACCTGCAAGGAACTGAAAGGTCTCACACTCTTCTGCGGTATGAGACAGGTCACTGTAAGTTAAAGCGTTCTTCTCCTTGCCTCTGCCATGTTTGTAGGAGTATGTAGCCAAATACTGAACAAAAAGCTCCTAAAAAGTTAAAACAAAAGTAAACAGTCAAACTATGAATTCACATATATAGTTGGCAGCGCTTTCTTTAATCCCTATTTAAAGGCACAAGCACCATATTTAACTGTACGTATACTGGGCACTCTGTGCAGAGACTCACTAATTTCAGGAAAGCTCAAGGTCGGGATATGGTTGCATCTCCTTGGAGCACAGACTGCAGGCTTGGGTTCTGGTACACAACTTCATCTGTGCTGCTCTTCAACACTCTCCACAGCCCAGCAAATGACAGCTGGGATCAGAAAGCAGCAAGGTATCATTTTCACCCGGGCTGATTTATACTAATTGACAGCGGTGGAAAGAAAAACCTCCCGCATCCCTCACAGACTCGGGGAGCTCAGCTGGACGGGACGACGCCCCAAACACCCCCCACCCCTTTTGCACAGCGGGAGCCCTGAAGCGCGACGCTTGATGGCCGCCGACTGACAGACAGAGGTAGGAGGGGAAGAGAGGTGGGCTCGGGGTCGCTCGCCGGCGACGAGGTCGGCACTGACACGGCGCGGCTGCGGCCGGGGTGGCCCGGCAGCGGTGAGGGGAGCGAGGCGGGAGCCCAGCCCGCAGGCAGCGGTACCTCAGGGGAGGCAGCGGTACCTCAGGGGAGGCACAGGCCCAGCACGGCGGGGAAGGAGCGGCGTCGGCCGAGAGGGAGGGGGAAGAGGGAGCCGGTACCGTGGCTTTGGCGGTGAGGAACAGCGCGTCCTGGTTGATGCTGGAGACCTCCGGCGAGCTCTTCATGATCACGCGGATACGCGACAGGGGCAGCGACACCAGCCGGTTCTCGCCGCCGCTCAACCTCGCCGCCATCTTTCCCCCCTCCACCGGCTCCAGCCCTTCACCCCCAACCCGGTCAGAAATGGGCGGCCGCCGCCGCGGCGCCGCACGGCGCGCTGGGAGCTGTAGTCCCCGGCCGCCGAGGGGGGAACCCCGCGCTGTGCCGGCGGGACTACAACTCCCATGAGGCAGCGCGCTCCCCGCTTCTTCGGCGGGAGAACTACAAGCTCCACGGTGCAGTTCGCGTCCATTTCCCCATCTGCTCCCTCGTCCGACCTCGGGGCGGGGACGGGACGCGCCGTGATTCCCGGGACGTCCCTCGGGGTGGCCGAGTCTCCCCTCCGGCCCCGCGTTTCTCACAGGCCGGTGCCGGCCCCAGCACAGGCGGGAGGAGCCGCGGGGTCTTCCCTCGCTCAGCCCCTCGGCGTGGGCCTTCGCCCCAGGCTGGCACCTGCGTCCGGGGAACTTGTTTTTAATGGCAAATAGGTTCATCCTATATATATTCCAATTATAGGCCAGTGGCTACAAAATCGTTAACTCAAACTGTAATTACGGGCTGCTAAATACCTCTTTTGCTGCTGTAGTACAGTAAAAGGGAATGCTGCCTGGTAATCCTGACACTTGTCAGAGGGATGTTGAGGTGTGGAGGGCACACGTAAACTATTAAGTGATTACGGGGCTGTGTCTTTATTATTAACGCGTTCCCTATGGAATATTTACCCTGTGCGTCTACTGTGCAGGTAGCCTGTAACGTGTTGATGGATGATGTGTCAGCCTCGGCCTGCGGAAGGCAGTGGGGGTTTTGCTACTGACAACGTTGGCTCCAGAAGTTTGTCTGTGCCTGTTCGGGTCAGAGCCGCCATGCTCCCACTGAGAGTGAGTTAGCGCTTCCAGAAATGATGACACATAGTTGGCATTTCATTAATGGCTTGAATAAAAAGTCTCCTGTATGCTTCACAAACAATATGCCTGATCATTTGTATTGGTAAGAAGTCTGCAAAGGCCACTAATTTGATCGCTACTTAGCATGAGGGGGAAGAACAGGAGCTTTTCCGCAGTACACAATAATAGTTCACGTAGAATTTAGGGCAGAAAGGGATGTACCCATAAAGAATCATATTGGATGGAAAATACAGGGAGTTTGTTAACTGAATATTACTAGCTTATATAGAATTTGCCCAGTACATGAGGACAAGGCTTTCCTACAGATAATACTGATTTATTAATAAAAGATAGCACCTTAAGCAGTTGTAAGCACCTTAGTGCAAGGATAGTACAGTGATGTGTTCATTGGCATCAGTTCCAACATTACTGTATTAGGAGACATGTTTTACAGTTAGCTATTACAGATAATCTACATCTCTTAAACTGCGTAATTCCCTCGAGGTTATAACTTCTGTGAGGCCATTCTGTGTAAGTTATACCTGAAGTGAAGCGTAATGTCCTGTGATGCTATAGGGATATCTAGCAGGCGCAGTTTCTTCCTTGATCCTTACCATCTTGTGACATCTTGTGGAAACAGTTGACATTACTATGGCAGTGAATTTCTTATAAATACTACTGGGGTCTTTCATGATTTCAACATGCACATAAACCCCCATCAAACTGCCAAGATTTCTGAGGGTATTGAGCTATTTGGATACAGATTTCGGATCCATATAGCTCCCATAGGATTTAGGGACCTGCCTGTAGTCGTTTTACTCGGCTGTGGACAATGCAGTTTAAGGTGGTCTGGGCAAACCAGGACTTGCTCTTTCTTCTCCCCTAGGTCCTACCTCCTTATCAGACATTTCGTCTTTTCCTGTGCATTGCTCCCTGAAAGGCCACACGTGGGACAACTCTTTTTTTCTTCAGTACCATGCTGGTCAGATGACAGCTTTCAACTGATGAGAATAGGAGCAGGAGCACAGCAAACTTAAGGCATCTCTCCATGCTGCTAACACAGCTTTAGTTTGCGGGAGACAGAATTGCGATGTAGCTGTATAGCATAAGGTGGGTGCGCACACACTCTGAGAGTACCATGATAGTGCAATAATACTGATATTTAATAATTTAACTTTTTTTTAGTATATTTTGAAATTGCAAAATTAATGTCGTACCAGTAATGGAATGAAACCCGTTCCTAATTAAAACAAACAAACAAACCCATAGAGCAGTTCATACTAGAATTTTTTCTCTTGAATCAGAACTGAATTGGTATTGTTATTAAGAATTCTTTGTTAAACCTGACTGAGAACACAGGTTAAATAAATCTCTCCTCTGGTAAATTCAGAACAACAGTTTGCCTAAAACCTAATATGCCCCGCTCAGTATAGGGACTGTTTGTACTAATTACAAACTGCAGAGCAGCATCACATCTCAGTGTCTCCTTTTCTACTCTCACTTGTCTCACCAGTCTGTGCTAGAGGAGTCCTTTTTTGCTGTGCTTTGCAGACCTGAGTAAGAAACTGCTCAGTGCAGGTATTTTTGAGCTCTTTAACTAAATTAGGTCTAATAAAGGAGTGACCAGAGATGCTATTCTTGTCCCATAGTGAAGATTTGTTTCCTGTTACTGACATCAGTGCGCTTCCCCGCAGCAGTCTCATTTTTTTACTTCATTGTGTAAATATGTGTGTCTGGGTGGCGTATGCACATGCACAAATTTCCAAGGAAAAAAAGGAAAGATTAGATTCTTTCCCCTGACCTCTGTCTCTCACTTTTCCACTGCAATTTGTACTCTCAGTGCAATGCCATGGTTTCTCTAAGCTTCTCAACATCGGTTTCATATTTAGGGAACTCAAGAGAAACTGAGGCGCTCTGTTAGCAGTGTAGGTACTGTGCAAGCTCTGGCAGGAGAACAGGAGGATGGTGTTAAAGCCTTTTCCTAGCTGCAGTCTCACCCTATAGCACCACCCTTTTAACTGGTTAAATGTGAGGAAGGGTGCATAAATTCCAGATTACTGGTACAAACTCTTAGTGCTCTGAACCTGAACTACACTGGAAAAAATTTATTCATGGGCTGAATCTGAAGCAGAACTTAACTGAAGTAAGGTACTAATTTGACTCCCTAATTTACTGATTCTACTTCTACTGTCCTGTACTGAGTGGAAATACAGCAACGGCAGAAGTAAAACTTACTGCTCCAATAAATAGTCTGTTCAAGTGAGAACTTATTCACACGTACTAGTGAGAAACCTGAAAGCAGAAAAGAATGTTGAATGATTGAAAAGTACTTCTCTGTATCAGATCTTCATTGTATGATATTGGTAGAAAAATAATTATAAACCTGACATAATCAGAATTCACCATGGAAGAGAATCTGGAGAAAGTATCTGCTGAATTCACAAAAGCTACTGAGAGAAGTTAGAGCACTACTGGAAAAAAGAGCAAGTATAGTAAATGGGGTTACATCAGGCTGGCAGCCAGTCACCAGTGGTGTTCCCCAGGGCATGATTTTAGGGCCAGTGCTCTTTAATGTTTTTATAAATGATCCAGACACAGGAATCAAATGTACATTAAGTAAGTTTGCCAATGATACTGAACTAGGAGGAGCTGTGGACTCCCTCAAGGGTAGAGAGGCCTTACAGAGAGATCTGGATGGACTAGGGAGCTGGGCACTGACCAACCGTATGAAATTTAACAAGAGCAAGTGCCGGATTCTCCACCTGGGACAGGGTAATCCTGCTTATGCATACAAATGGGAGGACAAGAGGCTGGAGAGCAGCCCTGCAGAAAGAGATCTGGGGGTTTGGATTGATGGCAAGTTGAATGTGAGTCAACAGTGTGCCCTGGCAGCCAAAAGGGCCAACTGTGCCCTGGGGTGCATCAAGCACAGAATAGCCTGCCAGTCCAGGGAGGTGACTGTCCCACTCTACACGGCACTGGTGTGGCCCCACCTCCAGTACTGTGCGCAGTTCTGGGCGCCTCAATGTAAGAAGGACATCAGACAATTAGAGTGTGTCCAGAGGAGGGTGACCAAGAAGGTGAAAGGCCTCGAGGGCAAGACTTAGGAGGAGTGGCTGAGGTCACTGGGTTTGTTCAGCTTGGAGAAGAGAAGGCTGAGGAGTGACCTCATTGCAGTCCACAACTTCCTCAAGGGGAGCAGCAGAAGGGGACGTGCTGATCTCCTCTCTCTGGTGACCAGCCATAGGACACGAGGAAGTAGAATGAAGCTGCGTCAGGGGAAGTTCAGACTGGACATTAGGAAAAGATTCTTCACTGGGAGGGTGGTTGGTCACTGGAACAGGCTCCCCAGGGAAGTGGTCACAGCACCGAGCCTGTCAGAGTTCAAGGAGCATCTGGATGATGCTCTTAGTCATATGGTTTAGTTTTAGGTAGTCCTGTGAGGAGCAGGGTGTTGGACTTGGTGATCCTTATGGGTCCCTTCCAACTTGAGATGTTCTGTGATTCTATGATTCTATAATAGAAAGAGCATGAGGAATTCTAGCTGCACTGAAGATCTTCCATTTATTCTAGAGGGAATATGAGGGCTGTAAATTGCTTGGCAAAGCCAAAAAGCCCCCTGAAGCATACATTTTCTTTACACAAAAGCAGAGCATAGCAAAAAAGATTGGCCATTATGTTGCTGAGTGACATTTTAAAACTAATTCATACACATTTAAGAAGTTAATAGAATAATTAGAGATTTAATTATTTATGATTTGTAATCACAAAAAATAATGAAATCTACCATTAGTGTGTAAAGAACAGTGGATAAGTGCTGAACTAGGAAAAAATCTGCCTGTGTCAGCAAACAAGGGAAGGAGCTGAAGTCAGTCTGGCAAAGCAGAAACACAATATGTGCATAAGTACTTGGCACAGACAATAATAAATGTAAGGTTATATTAAAAGAAAGAGGTGTCTAGCACAAGATGCATACTGTAACAAAAGAAATTAACTTCTAAATTTTTAAAATTTCAAGCACAGCAATACAAAACCAGCATTATAAACTAAAACCAGACAAGTTCATGATGAAGCAGAAGCATTTTCTTGCACAAGCAAAAAACGCTATTCTGAGGGTATTTGATGAAGTGTTATTTGGTAGGGATAAGAAGGTTGCATCATATTCACAATAACGAGATAAATCTGAGCAGTTGGTAAATTACATGTTAATGAACAAATGCAAACAGAAAATGACTGAACTGACAATGGTCACTTTAAGATACGTAAACGTTTGGAGGTCTCAGGGGAGGCTCTCAGTGTAGAAGTTCCTCCATTGGACTAGCTGGAGCAATGAAGATTTTCAAAATAAAAAATAAATACCTGGAAGCCAAGCTTCTAGGCAGACAATACAATGTCTAATCTTCCATTACCATTTTTGAGAGATACATATTTAGACAACTTCTCTTCAGAGTTGTTCTAGCCCTTGGAATTATTCAGAACCTTACATGCCCTCATCCTGAAGGATCTCAGGAGACTGAGTAGCTTAATGGTGATGAGAAAGCTCTAGATCACAGCATTTACAGAGCCATAATCTAAATTATCTTCTAGAGATGATAAAATAATAGATACTCCAATGTACATTTAGTAATAACTATCTTAATTAATGCAAGTCACAGATTGTCATCACCTTTTTGTCTCGTAGGGCAGAAGTGAAACAATAAGCTGCTGAGATGAACTATGTCCAAAAGTGCTTCTCAAACCCTCTCCAACCAATGCTATAGGGTAGATTCGGTAGATTCATGAATAATGCTGAGCAGTGGCTGTGTTTACGTGACACCAAATCTTTAAGGTATTTTGGTATCACCAATACCACAACCAAATACAATGTCAGCATTTGCCATCCAGTTAGTACTCACATCAATACTGTAGAAATAAGATGTAGCAATCACTTCTCTGTGAGAAATGCTCCTAGTTAAATTCCTGGTAAAATTCTGTCAGAGAAAACTGGTTTTTTCTTTATTTAAAACTGTCACTCTCTGTCCCCTCCATCCTAAATTTGGCCAAGTTTCATCCCTGTGTGATGAAAGACGAGCCGGCAGGGAAGAAGACTGGCCTGGCTGGAGAGAGCATTTTGGCTGGCACTCAGGAAAAAAAGGAGAGTTTATGACCTTTGGGAGAAGGGGCAGGCAACTCAGGAGGAC
>NW_010973389.1:784036-787508 GCF_000737465.1 Haliaeetus leucocephalus | reverse complement strand
CTGGCTGCTTATGGCTTGGACAGGCGTACTGTTCACTGGTGTCGTGGTTTCAGCCCAGCCGGTAACAAAGGACCACGCAGCAGCTTGCTCACTCCTCCCGCCCCCCTCCGGTGGGATAGGGAGGAGACGGAGGAGAGAAAGGGGAAAAAAACCCCCCCAAAACAGAATCTCGACGGTTGAGATAAGGGCAGTTTATCGGGACAACACACACAAAAAAGAGAAGTTACAACAACAACGGTACTAATGAAAGAATATACAAAAAGAGTGATGCACAGTACAACTGCTCACCAGCCGGGACCCGATGCTTTGCCACTTCCCCCCCCGTCCCCGAAAGTCGAGAGAGCCCCCCCCAGCCCGCTCCCTATTTATACACTGAGCACGATGTCATATGGTATGGAATAGCTCCTTGGCTAGTTCAGGTTAGTTGCCCCGGCTATGCCCCCCACCTCCCAGGTTCCTGTAAAAATTAACTGTCCCAGCTGAACCCGGGACAGCTGGGTAAAAAACTGCCTGGATGGCTGGGCCCAGAGTTGTGGTGCATGGAGTTAAATCCAGTTGGCGTCCGCTCACAAGTGGTGTTCCCCACGGCTCAGTATTGGGGCCAGTTCTGTTTAATATCTTTATCAATGATCTGGATGAGGGGATTGAGTGCACCCTTGGTAAGTTTGCAGATGACACCAAGTTGGGCAGGAGTGTTGATCTGCTTGAGGGTAGGAAGGCTCTACAGAGGGATCTGGACAGGCTGGAGTGATGGGCTGAGGCCAACTGTATGAGGCTCAACAAGGCCAAGTGTTGGGTCCTGCACTTGGGTCACAATAACCCCATGCAATGCTGTACGCCTGGGGAAGAGTGGCTGGAAAGCTGCCCAGTGGAAAAAAGGACCTGGGGGTGCTGGGTGACAGCCGGCTGAATATGAGCCAGCAGTGTGCCCAGGTGGCCGAGAAGGCCAACGGCATCCTGGCCTGTATCAGAAACAGTGTGGCCAGCAGGACTAGGGAAGCGATTGTCTCCCTGTACTTGGCACTGGTGAGGCTGCACCTTGAATACTGTGTTCAGTTTTGGGCCCCTCACTACAGGAAAGACATGGAGGTGCTGAAGCATGTCCAAAGTAGGGCAACGAAGCTGCTGAAGGGTCTAGAGCAGAAGTCTTATGAGGAGCAGCTGGGGGAGCTGGGGCTGTTTAGAGAAAATGAGGCTGAGGGGAGACCTTTATCGCTCTCTACAACTGCTTGAAAGGAGGTTGTGGTGAGGTGGGTCGTCGTCTCTTCTCCCAAGTAGTAAGTGATAGGACAAGAGGAAATGGCCTCAAGTTGTACCAGGGAAGGTTTAGATTGGATATTAGGAAACATTTCTTCACTGAAAGGGTTGTCAAGCACTGGAACAGGCTGCTCAGGGAACTGGTTGAGGGACCATCCCTGGAGGTATTTAAAAGACGTAGATGTGATGTGTAGGTGTGATGCTTAGGGTCATGTGGTGGACTTGACAGTGTTAGGTTTACGGTGGGACTCAATCTTAAAGGTCTTTTCCAACCTAAATGATTCTATCTAAATGCAATTGCTCATCCGAAGTCTTCAAAAACTGTGAATTCTATTTAAGTTATTTTGTTGGAGTGCCATTACTTTAAGTCATGACATGTCCACTTTTACTCCAACAAGCGTCTGTACTGGAAAAATAGAGACAGAGGCTGAGAATGCTACCATGCCAGAGGATTTGCAAACTGAGGCTGAAAGCAGTTTCCATTTCTCTTGCTTTGGCTGAAGAGGAAAGGTGGCAGGGGAGGGCTTGCAAGAACAGATCATACAAATTTCCTTTCTCTTGACATTTGGACAACAAAAAGATGGTTTGATTGATGATCTGCCTTGATAAATGTATAATACTTGGGCCAACCAGCTTCATGGGGAGTGGAGTGGCAGCACATAGATCTCTTCTATGGGGAGAAATAGTAGCAAGTCAGAAGAGTTGGTGGCAACCAGGACCATATATCTGCTCTCCTGCATTACTGTGGAATATGAAAAAACTACTGGAATGAGGAAAAGGTTGTCAGAGCCATCTACTCCCAATTTTTTGTACGCAGGGTTTTATATATATATATATATATATATATAAGCATATATTTGTGTGTATATATAGATATATCTGATGTAAAGTTATAGAAGAAATGTCTGGTTGCTGAATGTTGATTTCCAGCTCTCCCCATAGCTGGCAGATCAGCAGTGTGCAAAGAATTAAGTTAGCAGTGCGTCTCTTGTGTTTTCACATGCATCTGTAAAGCTAATAAATGTGCATTTTAAAGAGAAACACCTAGCTCTCAGGTGTCTCCCTTTGAAATGGTGTCTCTCCATTTTTTTTGCTGAAGTTTCTGACCTGTCATTGAGAAATATTTGTTTACCATGTTATTAAATAATTAGTCCCCTAAAATGGGTTAAGGCCATTTATTTGCCTACATTTACATTTAATATTTGTGTGTTGGAAGTAGGCTTGTGATCCAACTGGACCTTCCCATGCTCTGTAATCTTTCCCCAGCAAAACACTTGTAAGAAGGGCTCCCTAATAGTGACCTTTGGGGAGCCACATTGCCAATAACGTAAGTAAATGGCAGTCACTATCTAAAGCTGGTAATTAAATGTATTTTTTAACATTCCCCCAAATTTTTGTATAACTACTTCTAAAATTTATGTTTTACAAAATTTAAAGATGTACACTTTCTAAACTTGGAGGCAATGGAACTCTTTTTTCCCAATTTTTGCAGGGATTACATTTGAACCACTTAAATGAGCTGTCTGTTGATAAATGAGATGGCAATGTTCTTTGGACTGCCTGCATGAAGAATTTCCCGCTGTCAACAGCAAATGCTTTATCAGACTGTCTTGTGAATAGAAGTCTCATAATTTAATATCATAGTTCAATTGATCATCAAGTTTTTAGATTACAGAAAATCCCCAAGGGTGCAGTCCTATGTAGTACGATCTTAAATGGGAAGAGAGTCAAATATGGAGAGGCTTGGCACCACTCAAGAGACTGCTGTTTGGAAAACAATGCTGGAAGGATGTTATCTGGGACCCTGAGCTGACAAGTTGCAGCTACGTCCTGTCAACTCCTGCCCAAGTGAAAACCAGAGGATGCTCCGAGAATCTGTCCGAGAGCTGCTGTAATGAGATGTGCCAATGCTTTGTTTTCTTCACCAAAACTAAGAACCCGTTTTGTAAGCTTGTAGTTAGCGGAATAAAATGTTGTTTATTTTTCATTTAAATACTGCCTCATTTCAAGAGTGATTTCAAAGACATTTGGCAAATACTGAGATACGAGATCTCATTCTCACTGAGAACTGCTGCTGTAACTATGATGTCAGAATCATAGAATGTTTTGGGTTGGAAGGGATGTTTAAGATCATCTAGTCCAACACCCCTGCAATTGGCAGGGACACCTTCCACTAGATCAGGTTGCTCAAAGCCCCATCCAACCTGGCCTTGAA
>NW_010973389.1:782583-783311 GCF_000737465.1 Haliaeetus leucocephalus | reverse complement strand
ACTACAGGCCTTGGTAAAAAGTCTCCCTCCATTATTCTTGTAAGCCCCCTTTAAATATAGCTGCAATGAGGTCTCCCCGGAGCCACCTTCTCCAGGCTGAACAACTCCAACTCTCTCAGCCCTCTTACCGTTTTCATGGCCCTCCTCTGGACCAGCTCTAACACGTCCATGTGTTTCTTATGCTGGGGACCCCAGAGCTGGACACAGTACTCCAGGTGGGGTCTCACCAGAACAGAGTAGAGGGGGCAGAATCACCTCCCTTGACCTGCTGGCCACGCTTCTTTGGATGCAGCCCAGGATACAGTTGGCTTTCACATCTGCGGGCACGCATTGCCAGCTCATGTTGAGCTTCTCGTCAGCCATCAAGTCCTTCTCCTCAGGGCTGCTCTCAATCCACTCATTGCCCAGCCTGTATTTGTGCTTGGGGCTGTCCTGACCCATATGCAGGACCTTGCCCTTGGCCTTGCTGAACTTCATGAGGTTCCCATATCCCCCACTAGAAACCCACCCTAACTCTCACACCAGGCTTACGCTTCCCAGCCCCTTCAGGATTTTTGCCCTTGAGGCTACAAAACACCCAAGACCGACTTCACCCGCCGGCTGACGGTCATTCCTTTTAACGGGTTCCCCTTCGAGGAACGTCTCAGGTCCGCAGGCACAAGCGCCGTCCCTGAGGTAAACCCGGCGGACGAGCCCCCCACACTCCCAGCCCGCCACCGCCCTTTGCG
>NW_010973389.1:771658-782405 GCF_000737465.1 Haliaeetus leucocephalus | reverse complement strand
CCCGGGGAGAGGGAAACGGAGCGGCCGCGCGGGGCGAAGCCCTCCCGCCTTATCCCTTCCTGCCCGCCCGCTGCGGCGGGACGCGGCCTCCCGCCCAGTCGGGAGCGGCGGGAACGGGCAGCGGGGGCAGCGCGCTGCCCTGCCGCTGCCTGCGCTTCTGGCTGAGGGCCGGGCAGCGGGCGGGGGAGAGGGGATGGAATTTACCGGGTCTTCGCACTGTCGGTAGTCAGGGGGAGCCCCTCCTCGAACGGCTGCTTTCCCCCCACCTGTGCTGCCGGGATCACAACTCTTTTTCTTCGTTCTGTTTGGTAAAACCGATAGTGTCAGTGTAAAGCTGTGCTGCGGGGCTTTTTTTGAGGGGGGGTTGGGTTTTTTGTTTGGTTTGGCTGTGTGGAAGTTTCAGAGGGTGCTTTGGAGCCGAAATCTACCAAGGGATCTGTGTGGTCCGGGAGGTCTCAGGAGATGTGAGGGTTTAGCTAAGCTCTGCGTGTCTTCATTTAAGGCACAGCTGCAGTACCGTAAACAATTTTAGATAGCCCAGGGGAGAAGGAATTCTAAATATTTAAATATAAAGGCAGAAAACATTGCCTGGTCCTTCTGATGAACCTGCATGCGTTTTCAGGAAATGACTTCACTTTGTCTCAAAAATAAGCATTCTGGACCCGATTTTCCTCTGCCTGGCCATGTGCGAGCACTGATAACTGTGTAAAGTTTGGTCATTCCGATCTGGTGTCGGTTTACATCCCACCTCACACGATTTTTCGTATTTCCCCAAGGCGTGTTGTGGAGACAGACCCGAGAGCCAGAGCCTCAAAGGACATCTCTTCCGAGGTGGTGCTTCGGCCGGCGTTTACTTTGTGGCTCTGGTAGAGAGAGACTCTCTGCTGCCCCACGTGTTAGGTTGGCTTCTGTAGCTGCACAGTGAATGGGAAACTGATTCGCTTGAGAAAACCTAATTTATAGGTTTTTGTTGGTGGCCGTACTGATATGTGACTAAGAACACTCCTTGTGCACAGTGTAACTTTGTCAGTAGGCTGCATGATTGAAGATTTAGTAAAACGATGAAGGAAAGTATTAGTATTGTAGCACGTATATACAGGATGCAGAAGTGTTTAGCATCAAAGTCCTGGTTTGATTCAGCAACCATATGTACTTCTGAATGTTAAAAAAATAATGTACATTTCTCTTTTACTAGCCTGCAGTTGATGCAAAATGAGTGTTCCTGACTACATGCAGTGTGCTGAGGACCATCAGACTCTTCTGGTTGTGGTTCAGCCGATTGGCATTGTACCCGAAGAGAGCTTTTTCAGGATCTACAAGCGAATTTCAGCAGTGAGTCAAGTTAATGTGCGTGACTCTCAGCGTGTGTTGTATATCCGTTACAGGCACCATTATCCCCCAGAGAACAATGAATGGGGGGATTTTCAGACACACCGGAAAGTTGTGGGGCTCATAACTATTACAGACTGTTCTTCTGCAAAGGACTGGCCTCAGACTTTTGAAAAATTCCATCTTCAAAAAGAAATGTATGGTTCTACTCTCTATGATTCCCGGTTGTTTGTCTTTGGGCTTCAAGGAGAGATTGCAGAGCAGCCCCGCACAGATGTGGCGTTTTATCCCAGTTATGATGAATGTGAAACTGTGGAGAAGAGAATAGAAGATTTTATCGAATCCCTTTTCATAGTGTTGGAGTCTAAGCGGCTTGACAGAGCCACTGATAAGTCTGGAGACAAGATCCCGCTCCTCTGTGTTCCTTTTGAGAAGAAGGATTTTGTAGGTCTGGACACCGATAGTAGGTAAGCAGCTATTTTTGTCAGCTTGCAGGTCTTGAAAAAACATGTGGCAATTGCTAGCCTTTAGAATAAGCCTATTAGAAAGGACAAAGTGTACTTCGTTACACAAAGGTCGTGCCCCTATCTTATTGTGTATGTCTGCTGTAATTTAAGAGAATTTAATTTGCAGTCTGACCATATTTGATGTTTTGAGCTTATATTTATTTAATTTATGAGGCTAATCAAATAGTAGGAAGAAGTCACAGGAAAGGTTTGACAGATTCTGCTATAAGGAGACTTTATGCTGGAAAGCTTCAAATGTTTCATAGATATATAGTATTGATAAAGAAATTCAATTAATATTAATGAAAATAACTTTATGGTATGTTGAGCAGTATTTGACTAATCCTATTTACTGTGGTTTTTTTCCCCCAAGCCTTTGTCTACTTTTTCATCCTGTGAAACAGTGACCATTTATTTTGGTGACTATGATGTCCATCATCTTTCTCTGTCTTTTGTTTTTATTTAATTATTTGGTGTTTTTTACCCATCTTGTTTTGCTACCATTCTTCTCACAACTGTTCTCTTTGGTTTTGTGTATGTTATAGGTTTTGATTCCCCACCCGCACTCCCCATCTTTCCTTCATAATCATTTGCATGCTCAGCTTTCAGATTTGAGTGTTACATAGTTCTTGTATTAGGGATTAGTAATTCTGGCTTGCTAGCTACAGGCAGGTGCAAAATCTGTTTGATTCTGCTGTTTGCAGTCAAATCCAAAGGATGGAAGCAACCATCTTTTCTCTTGGAAAAAAGAGAGGTGTGGAAGCCCCATCAAAATACGTAGTATGCATGGGAATAGTATCTTTCATGTCAGTCTTGTTCTACTAGGGGTGCCAGCCATGGTTATTGTGTGTAAAAGCTCAGAGGTATCCAGGCAGGGCTGTCCAGAGCTGCCCAGGCAGGTTTGCGAAGCCTTCTGATCATGTTAATCAGCTCTGCCTGCGTAATTAATCTTAGCCTTAGAATCTTTATATAAGAATGTGATGTACTGGAAGTAAGTATTCTAAGTTCCTAATTAGTTTGAAGCCCTCCCTTAAATTATCTCTGGTTGCCTGGAGGACCAACAGTACCTTTCTCCACTGCTCCTCGTCCTCTTTGCTGGTGACCAGTTGAACTTGTTCCGTTCTGACTTGCTTACCTAATGTTGTTCCCTACTCGAGCTACTCTTTCAGTGTTCTGGTTAGTCCCTGCACTATTCAATTTTCATTAGTGGTATAATTTTGTTACTGTTTTTTGTACTCTGCATGGGCGGTAAACTTTTGTAGACTAAACGAGCCCTTTTAGAATCTTGGCTTTACTCAGTTTGGATGAATTTTGGTTGAACGTGATGGCTGAGATTTCCTATTCCAGTTAGCTAAGAAAACTATGAGTTTTGACCAAGAACCTGAAAATCAGAATTAATTATGCTGTTCAATTGTGTCTTCTAAATAGCATGCTTCCAAATTGTACTTTGGAAGTCAGTTCCTTGCATAAATTACTTCTTTATGAGCAGTGGCTGTGTTGTAGCTAGTGGCTAAGTATTTCTGGTGAAGTTCTGAAGTGGTGGGGAGCTGAAATAACAGGCAGTATGTTTGTCCACACATATCCAAGAAGGTATTTTATGCTGTTGCACTAAAGAGTTGAAATGGATTTAGTGTGATGCTTGAGTTCTTTGCAAAATGGAAGGTGTATGACCCTGGTTCTGTAAACATACGGGTTTATACAGGGTTAATCACTGGTTCAGGTATACACACAACCTTGCTGGGTGGTTTGAATACCAAATAGTTTTTCAGTAAGTCTAGATCAATGGATATACTTTAAATGTTTGCAGCACTTAACTGCTCAAAGGAAAGGTGTTAAATATTCTCATCTTTCCTCTTTCAGTTCAGTATTAAGAAAGTGTTTCAGCTTTATTTTCCTGTGGAGTTAGTACTTCTGATTGTTTTAAAACTTAGGATTTATATATGAATAGCATAAGCAAGCTGAATTCAAAGATCTTTATATTCAGTTTAGTATTTTGTGTGGATGAATAAGAAAATACTCTAAATGCCTGGACTTTTTTTTTTTAAATATTTTTGAGTTTTGTAACACAAAGGAGAAATGTATGTAATCCCAAGTAAACATCAGAAAAGGAGTTGTCCTTGACTGAGTTAGAAATGCATCTGTGTAGTGGACCTGAGCTTCTCCGCTCAGGGACCCTTCTAGGCACCTGTCATGCAGCATGATGCATCTCTGTTTCTGTGTTCTATTTAGCAGAAATTCAGGACCATGAAATGTGGTTGAACTAAGATCAGTTTATTAAACTAACATACACTTTTAGGTCTAAGTCTTTAGATGTGAAATGGTAGTATATTGCATTTTACTGCTTGGGTGCAATAAAAGGTTTTTATTGTAGCGTGTTCTCTTTTGCAGTGTCAGATTCCCTAATTAAGGGGAAGGCGTTGCATTAAGTCGTAATCGGGAGATACAGGGCTAGAAGGGACCTTCTTCAATGGAGTCCAGTTTCTGTTTTTGCAAGATGCAATGTTGTATATTTCTGTTCAGGGAGAGGTTGTAAAGGTTGTCTGAATGCATGGAGTGCATATGAGAACATCTGGTAGCATAACTATTGCTACTTTGTTGGTTTTGAGTCTGTCAGCATAATGAGTTTAAAGAATGAAATAAAAAAAAAGGTGTTATTGAGATACTGAGGCAAATGAAACAGCCTTTTCTAGAATAGGTGGAAGTTTCTAAAGAGTTAAAGGCAAAGAATGTTCCCTTAGTCTTTTATAAACCCTCCATCCCTTTTGTTAAAATTTTTTGTCTATAATGTATCCTGACCTCCCAGTCAGTGTGCAACTAACTGGTTAAAAAGCACAAATATTCTGTATTAAATAGATGGAAGAGAAGGCACACCCTCTGTGCTTATAACAGAGAGTATATGTCTTTGCTGCTGTAGTTGCAGATGTCTGCTTAGGCTAAATAAGCATATCTTTTCCTGTAACTTCTAAAATTGAAGTTAAATTTCAGTCTGTAGCAAAGGTCTCATTAGATGCAAAGCGCAGCTGTAACCTTGAGCTAATGAACTGGGTTGATATATTGAGTGAAAATATGTTAAGAAGTTACATGGGACATAGTAATCATGGTCACGTGATTTGAAGACTAGTTACAACTACTGAACTTCTTTTTGTATCTTAAAAGAGACTTTTCTCCAAGCAGTTTATTGTAAAATATTAAGGTTAATACTTTTGTTGTGATCAGGACTAGATACATAGAACTGATCTCTCTCACCCAGTAGGTAAGGCTAGCATTAATTTGGTTGCGTAATAATTGCAACATGAGTGGCTTCTTTTAAGATGCAGAGTTCATAAATTAGGAAGATGGATTATTATGCTGCATTTCAAGTAAGATTATCCTCAGAAAAAGTGGAGCTGATCTTTGTCTTTAGCAAGTTGCTTTTATAATGAGCAGAAGAGAGAACATTCCCAGAACTCGTGCTGAGATGACAATATACACAAAACCACTACATTATTTCTGTAGAAGAATTTTTTTGGCTGGTAGAAAACTTCATGTATGAAAAATAGTGGGATTAAGTCCTAAGAAGTTTTGAAGAAAGACTGTTCTGTTAAATAGGAGTTGTCGGACTGGGAGTCTGACCTTGGTTTAATTCATAGAGCACTCAGCCAGTAGGTGATCTTGGCAAATCTGTTATTTTTTCTTTGTTTCTTCATCTGTAAATTAGGTAAAATTTTTATGTGGTCACAGGGCTGCTGAAGATAATTGAAAAAGTTTCTAAAATCAGTTGCACTTGATAGTTATTTGTAGGGGCAGGGAGACTGAAAAGAATGGAAATGCATGTTCTCATGATGATACAAAGGTCCTACAAACTTGAAACTAGGAAACATACTTGCCAGAAATACCAGAAATCCCATTTGTTTAATTTTTCTATCTTATTTCTGTTTTCAGCTAAAAAAATAAACATACTCATGTATGATTATAAATCTGCTTGGATAAGCTCATTTTAATGTTGTTCACGTCAGTTTGTGTCTTAGGTTCTTTCTTTTTTAATACTGGTAAGGCATCCATTTAATACTATTGAGTGATGAGAAAGTAGGGCTCTATTTATAGATGTGTCTTTCTCTACACAGTATCGTAGATGGGATTTATTCACTGATTTATCAAAGTTTGTGGTATCTCAGTATGTGTATGTGGCTGTTAATTTTCTTTCTGTTCTCTGTCTTTCTAATTTTTTTTTGTTCCTTTCTTTTTTTTAATCTTCTTCTCTCATACTGCCCTGTGAGTTTGTTGTTGGGTCTAAAAAGGTAGGCTGTGATTGCGTATATTTAAAAATAGTTAGCTTTCTTCCATGTACTGCCTTTCCACTCCGCCTTCATTGCATATTTTAGTGTTGCTTTTTATATTTATTTTTCAGTACACACAAAAATAATTGCTGCCTGGAGCCTTACTACTGTGGTTGACCCCTTTTGGCGCATTTGGCAATTATATTTGGTAGCAATGCTGAATTTTTTTGTAGGACACACATAGTTTGCTTAGGCGGCTGCTGGCCTCCAGAATTTGCTTTATTTTTTAAACTCCAAAGCCATGAAGCTGTTGCTGCCTGTGTTTGGTTTCCAAATTCAAAAGTTCTGGCAGTCGATCAAATGCCGTAGCTGTGTCTTTTAAGTCTGGATAATGTTATGATTGGTGATATCTATAGTTCTGCATGCTAATTGGAATTAGCGGAATTTGGTGGAAATTTTTGTTGAAGCATTTTGCATGAACACTTTTGCAAATTCATTTTGCATGTTTCTTGTTTTTTAATTTAGCCACTTTGAAATTTTGAGGATCCAGAAATTCCTTCAAATCTGTTGCTGGATGGTCTGTAGTGAAAATAAATTCTGTCTTGAAATATACTATTGTTGCTCTGAATTTTCCATAAAATTATCCTGGGATCCTAGAAAAGAGTTGGGGATGAAAGGGTAAAGTGTGTATCGCATATAGCAAATGAGGTAGAAATGGGAATGGGGTCTAGTAGTGCTTTTTTGGTTCCTGGAACAGGTTTATTGTCCTCCAGTTTGAAGTAGTAGTAGTGGTCACTGATGGTAATGATTGTGGTTATTATTCTGATGAGAATATAAAGAGTGTGTTAGGTACCAAATTAACACAACTAACTTTAGAGAATAAGATTTTAAACTAGTTTTATAGTCAACTGTATGTGTACGTGTGTTGAGGAGAGGACCTTCTGAAGAGGAGTTTGGATGACTGACGCTATGGAGTATTCCACGTGTGGTCCTTCATTATGTGGCAGTGCCTTCCTTCAGGATATTTCTGAGTGCATCACACTCCAGAAGGGGTTTGTGGTATGTCTTTGGGTGAGACTTGGGTGTGTCTTTGAAACTTAATGTCTTAAATGATCTTCTAGAGGAAAAATAGAAACAGCTTTTAGCAGTAGGATACTACAAGGAGCTGACCTAGAAAAAGGTTGTCATCTTATCCTAGAAAAAGTAGCAGTTAACTTACATGGACTTGGTGTCATCAATAGGATTAAGCGGTAGAGAGCCAAAATAATTAAACAGTGTTTTAATAAAAAATAAATTAGAAAGAAGCTATCTATAAGCTTCTCACTTTCAGCTTTGTCATGAAGCAAAACTAGCTAGATATTAAAATGAATAATCATAATTTTATGCTGATATATATATATGCATGTATGATTTTTTCCATTACATTTGCACCCCAGTATGCACTGAAGAAACCATCAGTCACTTGGACATGTTTTTATCGACCTAATATTGTAGATACTAGATTTTTTTCAAAACAGGCTTCCAAAATATGAAGTAAATTAAATTTTGCTGTCTGTGGAGAATGGGTTTCATTTCAATGAAATCTTTGCCTTTTATCTTTTTGGACGTACTTGCAGTAATTGGGGGGGAAGCCTCAATTCATCGTACTTAATTGTGAGCACTAAATTAAGACAAGGTTTATGTATTTGTACAGTGCAAACTTACTCTATAATTAGGGAGAAAACATCTTCCAGGAGGATGGTGAAGGCTTGCAGGGACTGTAGGAGATAGCTCCTGTCTTGGCACCACATTTAAGAGCCTAAAAGTGGGTGGAATGAATTCAGTCTTTGAATAATTAATAGTAAATTTCTTCATCACCAGGAATAAATTATCTGTTTGTTTATAAATAAGCAGAGTTTCTAAAAGAGAAGCATTTTGTATGAACAATGTTTATTGATGTTTAAGTGAATAAATGTGTTCAGACTTTGCATATATTGACATGCATAAATCGGCAGCAAAATTAGGTATTGGTTAGGAAGAGCTGTTGGTAAGGCAGTACGATTGAAACGATTCTGGTATTAGGTTCTGGTTTAGGAGTCTGGCACCATCTCTCTTCCTTCTGTTATATGACCATTTATGAACTTAATCATACGCAGTCTGGAAAATCTGGAAAAGCCCTTAAAAACTACAGTTTTGAGAGAATAAGAAATGTAATTTGTCCATAAACAGAGTTTACTTGAAAGACTAGAGGGAGGAAATTTGAAGTGTTAGCATCTTTGAAAGGAATTATAGCTGTGTAAAGAAACAACAATTCTCCAATTCCACTATTTATTCTGTGCTAAAAAAAAAAAAAAAAATTAAAGGCAATATAACATAATCTTAATTTCATTCTGGAATGCACAGATTAATAAAACCTGACTTATAAAAAAATTTATACTCTCCTACACAATACTGATTCAAGATTACATAGTAACTTTTTGATTAAGGTATTTCTCTATAAGCCAAAGCTTAGACTGAAAGTTTTGGTAAGATTTGGTGCCCTTCCATAGTTCATGCAGAGCAGCTTTAATTTTCACTTTGAATTTTCTTGCTTTTTTTTTCTTAAAAGGATCTGTAAAGTACATGCTTGTTGAAAAATAAAAGATAAAAAATACTGCAATACACCTGAAAGATAAAGATCAAGAGTTGTCTTGTATTTAGCTTCCTTTAATGTCATCATCTTCACATCAATTGTGGATACAATGTATCCAGAAAAGTAGATCAGAAAAGTGGGAGCATTTATATAGGAGTTACTTGTAACTTTTTGGATGGAGAGGAGCAATAGGAGACATGTTTCTTGTCTCCTTTTATAATTTCCAGTTTTTCTTGCAAACAGTGACACTGGTTCTGATTGCTTTTCTATTTAATTTTTATAAGGACATTGTATGTGCTTCCATGTAGCTTAACCTTTTCAAATTTCTCTCCTCCATCCATATAAATCAGTTACTTTTTCTTCATCTTCTTGATGAACTATTCTTTTTTCGAACCAACTACAAGGAATAAGACATTATTTTGTTATTTGGTGGCTGAACGCAGTGGTTATCTTTTGAACTTGATGCTTCTCTTTGGTGTAAAAAACCCAACCCAAGAACCTCAAAAGCAAACAAACCAGTAACAAGTAATTGTTTTCATTATTATAATTTCTCCTAGCATTTCTGCTTTAAAATCTAAAGGAAATAAATTAATATGCTTATTCCTACTCTTATACTTTGTATGTTCTGTTCCCCTTTTACTTTTTTTTTTCCACATTACAGACTTCATGAAGACAGTCTGTTTAGATGTGTTATGAGAGATCATTTCAGTCATACTTTAATTCATCTCTAGCATCCTCTGCGAAGTTCTTTGCTGGAAACCCCCCCGCTACCTCAAACCCTATTTCTTTCCATAATTGTGGCATTTCCTCTTGTATTCAGATCTTTCACTAGGGTATAAGAGTTCAGCATCTGGAGAATGGATGTTACCCTGGTGGTGGGTTTTTTTTTTTTTTTGTTTTTTGGGTTTTTTACGTTGTTAGGTTCAAATATACTAGGTAATTTTTAAAAAGATATTCTGTTGGTCTTAGTTTAATTGAAAAAGTATCACTACAGCTACTGAAAGCTAAAAGAACTATGACAGTCAATCTGAGGTGGTTCTTCGTATTTTTGGAAACCTGTCTTAACCAGTTTCTTTGGAAATAAATCATGTGTACAATAAAGAATGACAGATAACTCTTAGTTTAAACCATCCAAAGAAAAAACATTTTTTTTTTTTTTTCCTTGGTGTGAAGTTAGGACAATGGAATGGTATGCCTCTCTGTATATTTATGTACTTAAAAGATATTGTTAGAACAAAAGGATATACTATTGGACTAATGTAGATAAATGAATAAAATATCGAAGTTGATGTTTAATTGTTCTCTAAGAAAACAATTTTATAGGTAGGTCAAGGGCATTCTTGCTAGGGAATGCTTTTGCAGGAGGGAGAACAGGAGGACTGCTGATGGACTCAGGAGAGCAGCATTGTTCTGAACTGTGTCTTAAATAATGAGGTGCTTTGAAAGTCTAGGTGTCTTAGTTTACATCTGTTACATTTCTTTAGCTGCAACTTACTAAAAACCTAAATAGTATGGTTAGTGCCTCTATCGCATGGATTTGTGCCCAAGTTGCCTTTTCAGTTGTAGCAAAGTGTCTGTTTAGTATTTTCAGTAGGACTGCATTGGCCTTGGCTATTAATTTTGTTTGGGAAAGGAAAGAACTTCACCATTTATTTTAATATGTAAAAAAAGGAGTAGCAAGAGAAACCCCGTCAGTTCTTTCCTGAAGTGATAGTGGTCTTTCACTAATCATCCCTTTAAAAGAAAAACGTACCTGTTTCAGGACCATGACATTTCTAAAAAGATAGTATTTCTTCACAAACATAAGCAACTCTTTACAAACCATGAGAGCCAACGCTGGCAGGAGCAGCGGTTGCTGCGTGCGGAGAGGACTGCGAGGCTTGCGAGGCCCCCACCGGGTGTCTGAGGGGGTTTCTGAGCCACCGACACCTCTCGGCTGTGTGTGGGGAGGGATCCAGCGACTGGACAAAGAGCTTCACCAGCGAACTGACAGCACCTTGGAGCCGGAGGCGCCATGGTCTCTTATGACCCACAGGAACAGGATA
>NW_010973389.1:722514-771648 GCF_000737465.1 Haliaeetus leucocephalus | reverse complement strand
GCTTGCTCTGCTTATCCTCAGGCTTGGGCTGCTGCCCCGACACGTCACCCCAGCTAGCTGGTGGCTGTGCAAGCCTACCCAGCGGCTGGAGGTCTCCGGGGAAGTAGAAGGGCGGATTAGGCAGTGCTTTGAGGTTGTCAGCAGCATGGCGGTAGAAACCAGGCGAGGGCTCTGCTCTGCAGCAGACAGGAACGGGCTACCACCATGCCAGTGGAGGCAGCCACCCAGGCAGAGCTTGCTGTCAGGGCAGCTGCTGTCCAGGTGGAGGGCTGCAAAGCCTGCACCCCTGCCTCCTGGGTGCAGGAGGTGGAAGCTCCACCTGTGCAAGGTGTGCTCTGGTGGGCTCGCTCAGGCAGCAGGTGGAGGAGCTGCAGGAGGAGGTAACAGCTGGGCTAAACAAGAGTATTCTTTGAGGCTTTGCAAGAATAAATGCTAGGGCCCCATGGCACTGACCTCCAGAGACTACTGGACAAAGAGCTTCACCAGCAAACTGACAGCACCTTGGAGCCGGAGGCGCCATGGTCTCTTATGACCCACAGGAACAGGATATCACTTCAGTCTCCTTCATTTTAAGTACCAGCCAGCAACAGATAGGAAGCCTTGGCAGAGGACAAAAACCCATGAGCAAAATTCAGAGGGAGAAGCCGCACCAGCAGCACGTAGTAAAAGCTGCAAAAGGACACGGCAAGCGCTAGTAGTGTGTGACTGTGGAGAGGCACCGAGGCACCTGTCTGCCAGCATGGTATACAGTCAGGGGAGGTTTGCTGCTTGCCAGGAGCCAAGATCTGGGATGTCAGAGGGAGATGACTGCCCCAGCTGGTTAAAAGCACAGACTGCTGTCCCCTACTTCTTTTCCATGTGGGCACCGATGACATGGTAAAGCAGAACCTGGGCAAGGTCAAGCAGGACTTCAGAGCCTTGGGGGTGCAAGTAAAGGGACAGTTGCCCAAGTGATTTTCTTCTCTGTCTTGCCAGTCAGAGATGGGGGTACAGGCAGAAGTCGAGGCATCGTGCAGGTCAATACATGGCTTCCTGGCTGGTGGTGTCACTAGGGCTTTGGTTTCTGTGATCATGGGCAGTCCTTCAACGAATACAGCCTGTTGGGGAGAGATAGGATCCACCTACCTAGAAGAGGCAGGAGAATCTTGGCTAGCAGATTGGCTGACTTCACGAATCGTGCTTTAAACTAACAAACTTGGGGTGTTAGTGTCCAAAGCTGTGACACCTGCATGTTCATAGGCAACAGGGTAGGTATGTGCACCTACAAGAGTAGTAAGGAATGCTCCCCAACCCTCTCCAAAGGCAAGAATCGTAAGTTCAGCCACCTCTAACCGATGCAAGTAGTCTGAGCAACAAAAAGGAGGAACTGAAGCTCCATGCCCATTCTGAGGGTTATGATGTCATAGGAACCACAGAAATATGGTGGGAATACTCACATAACTGGAAGATGACAGTGGATGGCTACAAGCTCTTTCAGAAAGATAGGAAGGGAAGAAGAGGTCATATAGTTGCACTTCATGTGAAAGAGAAATTTGAATGTATGGAGCTGAGCTATGGAGACCATGAAAGTTCTATTGAATGCCTTTGGATCAAGATTAGAGGGATCATGACCAGGGGACATCTTATAGCAGATAGCTGTTACCAGCCTCCCAATCAGGATGATAAAGCTGATGAAACCTTACTTCAGCTGCTTAAGGAGGTCTCGGGCCAACAGAACCTGCTCCTCATGGGTGACTTTGATTGCATGGATATTTGTTGGGAAAGCAACACAGTGGTGCACAAGTTCTCCGTCAGTTTCCTGGAATGCATTGGGGACTGCTTCCTGCTATAGATGCTGGACCTGTGACTAGGAATGGTGCAGTGCTAGATTTACTGCTCACAAACTGAGAAGACTTGTTTGACAACGTAACTACCAATGGTAGCCTTGGATACAGCGACAACATTGGGGAGTTTAAGATCCTGGTGACCACACTGAAGACCAGTAGCAGGACAAAGACCCTGGATTTTAGAAGAGCCAACTTCAATATGCTTAGAGCCCACATGGGAGGGATTCGATGGGAAGCATTCATGGACAGCAAAGGAGCTTGTGAGTGCTGGGAGTTATTCAAGAACAGCCTCCTGGAAGCACAAGAACAGTCCACTTCCTACCAAGGGAAAGGAAGAAGGCAGAACAAGAGACCATCCTAGCTTAACAGTGAGCTTTGGGGTGTACTTAAAGGCAAAAAAGAAGCATACCAGCTATGGAAAGGCAACCAGATACCCACTGAGGATTACAAGAACCTTGCTTTGGAGGTTTTCAAGATGTGACTGGACAGGCTGCTAGATAATCTCATCTAGGCTCCCTTTCCTATGAAAGGTTGGACCAGATGATCTTTCAAGGTCCCTTCCAACCTGTCTGATTCTATGATTCTGTTTTATTTCATTTGTGACAAGGCTATTGAAGTGCTCTGAAGTGCAGTCTTTTAACTTTGTAACTCTATCTGCATAAATGCTGTGTAGCCAACATATGTGATGCATTGGGGTTTTTTTCAGTATCTCCTCAAAATGTTGGTTCTTTTGCGTATTATGGTGGTTAGAATTCATACTGGATGTTTGCTCAGAGAAACAGAGTAAATTAACGTTGATCTGCTATTAAGGAGAAAAGAAAATTGACTTTAGGTGTTTATTACCTCAAGTAAGTGTTTCCTGGAAATAACTGTAAATTTTACCTTTTATTTTGCAGACACTATAAGAAGCGTTGTCAAGGCCGGATGCGGAAACATGTTGGTGACCTGTGTTTACAAGCTGGGATGTTACAAGATTCCTTGGTGCATTATCACATGGCAGTGGAACTTCTGCGGTCTGTGAATGACTTTCTGTGGCTTGGAGGTAGGATTAATTGATGATAGTGAATCAAATAATTAGTTGCTAAACCCAAATAAATCAAACTATCTTCAATAACTCTTCTGTATTATGAAAATGATTTTGGTGACCAAAACCTGAATATCAGGTGTGACTAAAAATTAAGTCAAAATAAAAATTAGTTAATAAGACATGAGAAAGAAATGTGTTTAAGAAAACCTGCAATATAAAATGTATTATTGTAGTAGAGCATGTACTTAGAAAAAAAACTTGTGTGTGGCTTTTTAATACTTCTCTGGAAGATATTTATTTTTTCAGTGGATTGTACGGCTGCTTTAAAAAAAATCTTGCTTGCAGATATCTACTGTGGACTGTTAGCAGAAGGTTTTTGTCTTTACATCTGCCAAAGCCACAAGTGTTTAACTTCCATGAGCATAACTTACTTCCTTTCACATTAGTTCCTAGGCTTCACTTTTTCCCTGACTTTTCCTTCCTCCTTTCCTTTTCTTTTTTGCTGTTCTGCTTTTTTCTATTTACTGGACATACAAGTCATCTTTGAGCACAATTTCTGCTTCTCAGTTTCATACCCTTTTAGGAAAATTGCTGTCTCCAGTTCTTGGCTTTTAGCTTTCTCATTCTACTTGGAAATCCATTTAGCTTCTTAATAGCTCTGTACGTTACATATTATGAAAACCATAATACCTTCTGACTTTCTACTTCTTTCCTTCTACTCTTTCAGAAGGTTAAATGGCTCAGGATTCTTCAAGCTGGAAAGGAGAACTTTTATACTTCTGCAGGGCACGTAAATAATTTAAGGCCTATGTGTTGGACTACCAAATTATACGTCTAGACTCAGAATTATTTGGATTGGAAGTGACCGCTGGAGGTCCCCACATCTGATCTCCTGGTCATACCACATCCAGTTAAATCAGGTTTCTCAGGGACCTGTCCAGTTGAGTTTTAGGTATATTTAAGGACAGAAGTTCTACAAACTCTGAGCAATCTGTTCTAATGTTTTGCTTCCTGTAGTTTGAAAAAAACCCCCAACAATAAAACATAAATTGTTCCTACATTACAGCAGAATTTCCTGTGTCAACTTGCGGTGACCCTCATCCAATCACTGCACCTCTGAGAAGCATCTGACTCTGTCTCTTCTGTGTCTTCCCACTGGGTGTTTACAGACAGCAATAAGATCTCTTAGCCTCTTGTTCTTAAGGCTTAACAAACGCGGTTCTCTCTGCTCCTGACATGTCATGGCCTCCAGCCCCCTGACCATTTTGATGGCCGTCCACTGGACTCACTTCAGGATGTCAATGTCTTTCTAGAACTGGGGAGCCCAAAGCTGGACACAGTGCTCCAGATGTGGTCTCTCAGATGCAGAATAGAGGGGAGTAATTGCTTCCCTTGGCTTGCTGGCTACTCTGTGACTGTTACAGCCCAGTATGCAGTTGGCCACCATTGTTGCAAGGGCCTACTACCAACTGCTGTTAACTCATTGTCCACTACGACCACCAGGTCCTTTTCTGCAAAGCTGCTTCCCAGCTGGTCAACTCCCAGGCTGCACTGCTGCATAGGCTAATCCCATCTGAGATACATGAGCCTTTCTTGAACAATCCTGTTGGCCCATACCTCCAGCCTGTCAAGTTCTCTCTGCATTGAAGGCCTGTCCTACTGTTCCCCCTAATTTGGTATCACCCAGGAATTTTCTGGGAGTGCTCTATGCAATCATCCAGGCAGTTAATGAAGACATTAGAGTATTGTTCCCAGTATTCATCCCTCAGGGACACCACTAGTAACTGGCAACCATTTGGACTTCATACTGCTGATCAAAATCCTTTGAACCTGGCCATCCAGCCCATTTTCCACCTACTTTATAGGCCAGCTGTCCAAATCTTATCAATTTGGCTATAAGCATGATATGGGAGACCATGTCCAAAGGTTGTGTAAAAGTCAAAATATCCAATATCCACTGCTGTTCCGTAGTCCAATGAGCTAATCATCTCATCCTAGGAGGCAGTGAGGTTGCCAAGGACTGATTTATGCTCAGTAGATCAATGTTTGCTGTTCCCAGTCACCTTCTTGTCCTTCACGTGCTTGGAAATGGCTTCCAGAAGGATTTCTTTATAGCCTTGCAAGGGAGTTGAGGTTGATCTGCCTGTAGACCTCTGGTACTTCCTTCTTGTGATGTTTTGCTTTGTCCAGTCATTAGAAACCTCCCCCAACTGACGTGACCCATTGGAGGTGGTAAGAGAGTGGCCTCACATTGGCCAGCTCTCTTGGCATCCATGGTTGCATTTTATCTGGTTTTGTGGATTTGGGTCCAATTGGATTAAGTGCTTTGTATGTCTGTCTTTCTCTACTGTGGCTATTGATACTCCTACAGACTGCTAGTAGGCTTGGGGACCTGGGAGGTCTGAGGGTAAACCTTACCAGTGAAAACAGAGATACAAAGGACATTGAGTATCTCAGGCTTTTCCATGACCTTTGTCACTAGTTCTCCAATCTGAGGCATACTTAATGTTGTCTAAATACACTTTACTATGTGATACTTCATTTCTGGCAAGTATCTCTACTAATTTGTTGGCTTTTTTCTTTACAGCTGCTCTTGAGGGGTTATGCTCAGCATCAGTCATCTATCATTATCCAGGTGGTACTGGAGGTAAAGTTGGATCTCGCAGGGCACAAGGAGGTTCTCTTTCTGCTGAGGCAGGCAACAGGCACAGACCAGGTAAGGATGCAATTTCATTTTTACTCTGCCACCACTGAACATCTGACAATTTCCTCCCTACTTCCTGTGTAAAGTTACACTGATGACAGGATAAACTGGAGGAGGGGGTGGGAGGGGACACCTGTATTTCTTTTTAAGATTTTTACATTAATAACTCTTCTACTGTTTTGGTGTTAATGGCAACGTGCCTGCTTTGCATAGAGTTGCAAAGCTTTTGGTCTCTTAATCTGATTTTTAATAGTGTCTGTGTTAGTTTGAATTTTGCTGGAGGAGATACAGACGTATCTCATGAAGTACATATGATGTGGCAGAGGTGCACATATTAAGAATAAGTTAGGTACTTTTATTCAGATGTGTTTTGCTATTAAAAGTCAACATATAATAAGTAAATTTGGTTAACTAAATACCAATAAACCAACGTAATTTTTAAAATTTAGTATACTTTTTCTGAACTCTCAGATTGTGTAACTAATATAAGGATTGTATTAACATTGATATGATAGACATTCTTTGACAAATGGTCTGCTTAAAATATTTTAGAAACTATTAGGAGAGTAACAGAGAGAAAAAAATAGAAAATATCATTAAGTCTGTAGTTCACCTGCATCTGGAATATTGTATGACATTTCAGTTTTCCCTCTCAAAAGGTGTTCATGTTCCTTATGTCCCATTTTTCTACTGGAAGGAGGTTGCAGATTGGCAACAAAGATGACCTTGGTATGGTCTCTTTACAAAGAATAACTGAATAGCCTAGGACTCATCAGTTTTGCAAAAGAGATGGCTGAGGAGGAATATGAGAGAGCGCTCTAATATGGTGGACGTTGTGGAAGAGGATGGATAGGGATCAGAGGTTCACTGTTTCTTCTGATAGAAGAACTGGAAGATATCAAATAGAACTAGCAGATGGAAAAGCAAATTAAAGGAATTATTCTTCATCCAATGTATAGGTATGGCCTGGAACTCCTTGTCATTAGTAGTTACCAGATCTGGTAGTGTGATAGAGGCAAGGCTGCTGCAACTCCATGCCCCCAGGTCCAGCCAGCCATGAGGCTGAGTGTGCATTTCCAATAGATGTAGAAGCGCACACACACACACAGAGTGTGCACACAGCCACACAGACCAACACAGACAGAAAACACAGCACTCTTATAAACACAGACAGCACTAGCAGCCTGATCCCGCTCCCCTCTCTGTCTGATCAGGATGAAAGCCTGTTAGTAGTGTGGATCCATCCAGTAGTTGGCCATTGGATTGCACCAGTTACTGGCACCTGGACCTAGAAGCCTCCGAGACCCAGAGCCCCATTCCAGTTGTTGGTACTTAGACCTACACACACACACATGCACTCCCCTTATCCCTCTGTTTTTTCATGCTTGTTCCCTAAACTGCCTTGATCCTTCATTTTCCTTGTCTTTGGTTTGTCCCCTACACATCCCATGAGAAATCTTGTGCAATCCCAAGATGTTCTTTTCCTGTATCCTATAATAAGCCCCATATCCCTGTAAGCGGTAACCCCACAGTCTGTAAGGTGATCCAGAGAGCTGCTCATGTTAACTGATCTTGATGGGTTTCACCCCTGGACAGCTCTGTTGGCTCTGATTAGGTTATTGGGCTTCAGCTGATTGTCACTGTTCCTCTGTGCTCCTTTGTGTTTGTGGAGATGAGCCTTTAATCGCATAACCTAATACTTGCCACACGGTGTTAAGGCTCCTAAAAGTTTCTATGGCTTGCAGGAGAGGCTGGCTAGGGTGGTGAAAGAAAAATGTGTTGATTATTATAAGCTAGATGGGCCTTTCGTCTAACCCAGCACAACTGTTTCTATGTATATACTCAGGTTCTTATGCAGAACTGAAACAAACAGAAGCTGGGTTTAAGTGGTGGTGGTAAGTGCTCTTGTGTGCAATGTGATCAAAATGAATTCCTTCATCTAAAAACTCCAACCACCCATCTTTATTCATCTATAAGTCACAATCTACTAAACACTTGCTTTGTATTATCTTTATTACAAACCGTGTATGTTGACATCAGATAATTGTGATAGTAAAATTACCTTATTTCCTGAGAGAATACTGATTTTTCGTATAATATCTAGCCATTAAAATCTGTGCATTTGGTCCCATGACCTATAAGTACGTTTTATGTTGGCTGTTACAGTATAATTTCACACAGTTATTGACCTTTGTCCACTTTTCAATGAATATTTAACAGTAGATGTTGCAATTTTTTTGTTTGTAATGAGTACTCCTTGTTACTAAAGAAGGTGACAAATAAATGACAGCTATCAGAATAATTGAATATAGATTTTGGGTATATTATTGCTGCTTCTCTGTATTTGTTGTCTTGTCATTCAAAGTCCTGTTTGCAAACTTGTTAGTGTGGTTGTATTTTAAAAATGTTTTAGTTTCATGTGACAGGATTTTTCAAAGGACTTTTGTGTGAAGAAAAACTGATTACAGGTTTTTTGTCATCCCTTGCAGATGAAAAAGTTACTTCATGGTCCATTAGATACTGTTCCCTAACTCCAGTTATGATCTCTTAATGTTTTGAGATCTGAACTGCTGAACTCTGTCTAGCCAAACAGCTATTATGTGATGTCTTTTTCCTACAAGGTTTTCTGAAAGTTTCTTTTCAATACCCTTTTTTGACTCTGCAGTGCCTTTCATATAAATCTTTTCAAACTGCACGTTTGTCTGTAATCTACTTTGTTATAATTAATTTTGTGAGGACAGTATTTAATCTGGGGAACAAATTCCAGCGTACCTTTCTGTAGGATAAGGCCAGAAACAAAAGGGGTTTCCAAATTCTGCGCAAATCAAGAAATGCCATACTTGGAACTGACATTCAATTCGTGCCTACTTTTGAGACATACAGATGTGAGTTACCTTTATTGCTTCCTGATGTGCCTGGAATTGCCCCTCTTCTTGTGCCTGTACTTCAGCCTTAACAGGACAGGGTTTCTTGCTACTGCCTTTGTGCCCAGACCTGGTCAAGAGAAACATCTTTCTCTTGAATCTCCTGTGACTTCCACCATTTGGCATTTTTAGGCTATAGCACAGGACCTGGCCGCTCAAAAAATGTTGTGGTGTCTGCTTTATATAGAAACATCTTTGGAAAGGGAAGTATTAATATCGTCACTCTTTGTATAATACAGAGCACAAGCTTAAGAGGGCAGTGTTCAAGGGGGGTTTTTTTGGTGTGGTTTTTTTTTTTTCCCTACTAAGCAGCATTGCAATATATTTCATACCTACCTGTATCCATCAGAATATTGTCTGGTTTTTTTGTCGGTGTACCCTTCAGCTTCTTTTGAAACCCTTTTGATAGGAATAGTTCATTCAGAAGAGAATTAGTCGATAACATAGTGTTTAAAGTACTTGTCTGATGGAAGGAGGCATGGAATCTTGCCTGCTCTAAAGACGAGTTTCCTGGTCATTGCCGTGAGCCCTTGGACTGCAGCATCTTGCTGATTGTGAAAAGGGAACTTTGATGTTTTAAAAAAGTCTGACTTACATTCCTAAAACCTTTTGTTTGTAGGGGGAGAGCTTTAGGCTGTATCCCCTCGAACAGCTGGATTAATCTCTGCAGCCTTCAGCGTAAAGGAAGATTTTGAGCTGCTTAGTGCCTGTTGGCCAGGAACCTGGCCATGATCTGCTGGCTATGTTATTTGTATGTTGAATAAGCTGAGTTTATATTGCTTTATGTTTAGCTTACTAGCTGTTTTGGGTTTCTCTATAGTGTTTTATTTGTTTGAAGTGCTAAGCTCTTAATTTTGTCACCTGACCTTCTTCTTCCCCAAGAAGAATTAGGACACCTGAATGAAGTGTTGGAGTATCTTTTTGATCCTAGCTCTAAATCTCTACTTTACTAGTCTGGAGTCTGAGCAAATCAACTGAAGGGAGGTCCTGTCTCGCTCATAAAGCAATTGTTTTTGGCTGCTTAACCCTTGATCTTAACAACTTTATTGCCATGTTTAACCAAAATTTAGGGCAACAAGGTGTTATATATCTGATAATCCAACTTTGCAATACTTTTGGCAACTATTTTATGTGAGTAGTCTGGCTTGTTGGGTTGTCATGACTCAATTATTCAGAAAATTTGATGGAGTGAAATTAATGACAATTGAAAGGGATAAAATTACTTCAAAAGGTTATTCTAGAGTGTTGTGTAGATTAAATGAGGTCCCACAAGGAGATTTAAGTATTGTAGGACCTGATCTTAATATATAGTAAGTGGATTGTGACAGAAACTTGCCAACTAAAACAAGAATAAAGAAAAAGGAGAAAAAGGATATGGCTTTAAATTATACGCTGAAAATTCTTCAATTCTTCTCAATGTGTCTTGGAATTCATTGCAAGTTTACGGGATTTTTACATTTATTTTTTTAACAAAATGAAATCTAACATATGGTGACTACTTGAATTATAATTGGTAGTCCTTCAAAATAGCAATGATGATCCTAATAAATCTTATAATTTTGTTCAAGCCTGATGTTAGTTATAAAACATTATAAGAGCTTATTTTGTTGGCTATATTTAAGGCTGAAAAAAAAATCATTTTTGTTCCTCCTTTTAGGGGCACAAGAAGTTCTCATTGATCCAGGTACATTATTTTCATGCATGTTTCCAAAGTCTTTTCTTTTATTACTTGCATATGTTCTGCATTTGTACAGATAGTTACTGCTACTTGCCAAAACTAGTACTGATTCCTGATGCTTCAGGTTTTGGCTATAAATCTTCAGGAAGCAAAGAGACTGAAGGGTAACTGGCACAAAATAAATTATTTAGTTCTATGATTGTTTCCCTGTAAATTCTAATCAAGATTGTTTCTTCTCATGAGTAGTGAAGATTTTTAATTTTTTGTTTTAAATTGACAAACCTGAATGGTCACATGTAGTCTTGTAGTGTTAAGTGACTCTTTCAGTCATCACTTATAAAGATTTTGCACTTAACTTCCATAAAAACCCTAAGGTGTTAATCTACAGATGTGCTTGGTATGATTCTTTAAGGTTGATAAACATATAAAAAAGCTCCTTTAGCATTTGAGCATGTAAAATAACGTATTTCTGAGTATGTAGAGTAGAAAGTATCTTTCACAGTAGTTTTTAACTGTCTATTGAGAGTTAGGTCCAGCTCTGAAACATGAAGATTTCTTTGCCATCTTAGTAGAGAAACCTGTTGGAGAAATAAATTACAGTATAACCCTACAGATTAAGTAACAAGTAAAATGGTATAGAGCCTTGCCAAACCTTTGATGTATGTTTTCAATTTTATTGTGTTAACTCTGCAATAAAATTAAATTCTAGAAATAAAATTTTCATGTTCTTTGTAATACCCCAGATTTCCTTGGCTTCTGTTTCAGATTTGTATCCCTTATGTATGTAAAGACTCTTTCTGTCTCTCGCCTTCTTTCTGATCTAAGAAAAGCAATTTCTTACTGTTTTGTCTGAGCCTCAGGTAATTTTTTTTTTAACGTGGAAGGCTCAGATTTGGTGGCCTTTGTTACAATGTTACACTTGGTTTTCTGTGATTAGACATAGGGAAGAGAAGTATTTGTTTTAAATAATTGGAGAAGGTAACTGTTCTAATAGTTTATAAAAAATGCATTTTTTTTCCTTAGGTGTGCTTTACAAGTACAATTTTTAAGTAGAATAATTCAAAGATTAAAATTGCATATTCAGACGTGGCCATAATCTAATTTTAGCAACCTAATACTTTATTCAGTCTAAATATTCAGACAAGTGTAAAAGATTATGAATATATTTGTTTTTTTAGTAAATGCAAGAGTATTTCCTGTTTGCTGGTTTATGATGGAATCAATTTTTCACTTGTACTCTTTAAAATAGCGTAGTAAAACAGAACTATTGTTTTCTAGGTAGGGCAAGTATTCTTTGTGTATGCTTTGGTCAAACCTATAGTATATCCTAGTTTTCTTCTTAGATATTTAGCATTTAGCACGTGCTCATTTCTTACCCTGTTCTGTTCTAGGTGCACTGACTTCAAATGGTATAAATGCAGATACCAGTGCTGAGATAGGACGTGCCAAGAACTGCCTTAGTCCTGAAGACATCATAGATAAATATAAAGAAGCCATTTCTTACTATGGCAAGGTAATCCTACTTATTTTTAAGAAACTTCACTGAAATTCTTGTGAATAATGAGCTACTGTGGTTTTGGTTTCAGAGGATCTTCTAAAGCATGTGCAATAAAATTGGTAAAACGTACGATAATGGAGAAATAGGAATAATTTATACTACTGAACTAAGTGCTCAGTTTAGAGTCTGGAAATTTGGTATTTGGAGCATGTGGAGAGGTACAGGCTCCTGGAGGAAATGTGAAGGACAAACATTCTTAAAAGAGGGTGTAGAAAAATTAAACAGTTTTCAGCTCTACTGGAGCATTTTTTTTAGATTTTTTTTTTTTTGTGCAAATGCTCAGAGCATAAGATAGTAAGGTAGCTTGATGTTTGTATTCATAATATGAAGAGAAAAAAATTATTTCATACTATGGCAATAGCGGCTCAGTATCCACATCAACATTAAAGGTAAGTTTAATTGTATTGCAGTGTAGTTATTTATGCTTTAATCACTTTTTAATTTCAGGTCTCTCTCTTGTTTGCTATTGAAAGTATCTTTAGACTAAGCTATGTAAATATGATGTGGCATTTCCATGTCTGTGTTGAAGGGAGACTCTCCAAATGAAACAAGATAAATTGAGTGCATGAATTAATTTATGATCAGGAACAATGAAAGGTGGGAGTTTTGGGGATAGTTTCAGATAAATTTGAATCCATCAGTATAACAATAAATCTCAAGTATGCATTCAGCTTTTTATGTTACCTTAAGGGTAAGTTGCTCATCTAGAAAGAGTATGATTTCTTTAGAAGTATAAGATTACTGGACTTTGTTGGACTTAGGGGCAGGATATTTATATTTTGATAATAATAGACATTATGTTGTCAGGAAGTAATAACTATTCTTCACTGCAGCTTCACTTGGAAATAACAAAAAGCTTTGTCTTAGGACTGATCTATACTGTTCAGGACAAACATAGTTAGCTTTTGTCTGTACCTACAGATAGAGTAACTCCTAGCTCTAATGCTGAGGAAGCAGCACTTCCTGCATATTTTTGTTATCACTGTGCTTAAGAAACTTTTGTAGCATCTTCAAAAATGGATTTAATCTCCAATGATTTGTTTTTGTTGATATAAATGCACAAAAGAGGAATATGTAACTGCTTTGGTGAAGTAACTTGCATTTCGTTCTGAGCTTTATTTCTCCCATTAGATCTCAAACATGATAAATACCTGAACAGAGTTTAACTTCAGCAGGAGATAGGCCAACTCAAATATCCAATAACAGTGTTGTTTGAGGAAATAACTACATCAGATTGTTTGTTTAGAAAATTGCCTGTGTTTGTTGTCTGAGCTCAAACAGATCAATACACATCTACATTGTCTCCTGCCTTTCTTAAGCAAGCTAAATAACTGAAACAGTCATTTACAGAAAATGTTTTGTAAATAGATACTAGAAAACTCAGAATGGTTTGTAATTCATCATCAGTGATAGTTCTAACTAAAGAGAAAATCGATGTAGGAAAACTAAAGTTCTGTTGCTACAGCTTCCTGTGCTATATAGCATATTTTGTAATAAGTAGAAAAGGCAAAATTAATTCTTCATTTATCATGATAGAACAGTTTAAGTGTTGATGAATTACTGTAAAACAGACCTTCTTGCTTACATACCTGTTACACTGTGAAGGTAGAATTTATTTCTTTGCTGCAGACACACTACCCACACCCATCATATATATGAGGTTATCCAAAATTATACTAATATTCCCACCTTTTCTCCTCGTCTGAACTCTCAGACTGAAGCTGTGCTGTGTCTCAGAATGAGAAAACTGAGTGAAGAGGCTGAAAACCATTGTTTTGCATAATAACATTTTAGATAACACCTTAATTTTCACTTAGGCATATGTTGTAATTTCAGTATAGTCACTAGCATTAAGGAATTGCTGGGTTTGGGAGATGTGACAGCTGATTTTATGTGTTGAGCAAAAATACTTATAAAATCTAACAGGTGCAATACTTCAATATTACTTTAATTTTCTCCCTCTTCAAGTACAAGAATGCTGGTGTGATTGAACTGGAAGCCTGTGTGAAGGCAGTGAGAGTCCTGGCAATACAGAAAAGGAGCATGGAAGCCTCTGAGTTTCTTCAGAATGCAGTTTATATCAACCTTCGCCAGGTCAGTGCGGAAAGTCCAGTTATTTTTCTCTTCTCATTTGAGAGATTATACTGAAGTGTGAAAGTACTTAGATTCAGGAGACTCCAGTTTATTTTCTGTATCACTACTTTCCTTCTCACTAGGACTTGACTTCTGAGGATTTTCACATCCATGAGTCTGGTTTAAAAGGTATTCAGGGCTCATCTAAAAACACGAGGACTTAGTCTGAGATTAAAGACTATTGGTTATTCTCCCTTGTGAAGGAAAAAAATCCCATTGTTGTTCTGTTGTGACAATGTACAAGGGAAAAATAGTTGCTTGGGACAGCTCTGTAATAGATTTTTTTTTTTTTTTCCCCTTGATTGTACCTTGTTCAATGAAACTGTGAGCAAATCAGGAATGGCCTGTTGCAAAGTGAGCTTAAGAGTCTGACTAGTGTTGTTAATTGAATTTTTGTTTTGTAGTGTGAAGTTTTAGTTAGGCCAAATCAGAAGGGAATTCAGAGGAGAAAATCAGTATTTGGAACTTTGAGAAAAATGCTCAGTACCAGCACAGAACAAGACTAACACTTTAAAAGTGTCTCAGGCTTGGTGTCACTGGTTACAGAGAGACTGCTGTGGTTGAAAGAATTCACAAAAAGCTGTTAGGTTTCTTACCATTTTTCCTTTTTGCTCATTACATCTTGGTAAGACTAGCAGTTTAAGTCCACACCATTGAGTTTATTAAGCCCAGATGGGGACAGCAAATTTATGAGGGAGGTAGAATACTTTCATTTGCAGAGAATCCTTTTTGTGGAGTAAATTTTCTAACCCAACATAAATGAGAAATTAATTAATTGATAAGCTATCCTAACAATCATAAATTTTGTTGCAGAGTACCTTAACTGCCATAATCCTTGCAATGCTAAGGGCCTTGCCTTTAATTTTGTAGTCTGTCTTATGCTGGCAGCTCTGTAGCCTCTCACGTAAGCTGCTGTGGCAGTATTTTTCCCTTGTTGTTCTTGCACTGTTATTCTTGTGGCCTGCAAACTCCAATAGTGTTGTTATGTTGTTTTTCTAATGGAAGCAATTACTGTCATTGTGAGAATCACCTGTTCTTCTCCCTGACACCACCAATGTTGAAACTTTCACTTTACATCAGAGGAAAAAAATAAGACTTAGTGAATGGCAAAGTATGAAGTCATTTAAATAGCTGATAAGTATTACCGAATAATACCCAAGTAGAAGGCTTGGCAGCTAGTCAGCATGCAACACGTGCCCTGATTAAAGCTTCCCCCAGCCAGCTCTAATAATGTCCCAGATAGAAACAACTAAGAGTTTGAGTGGGTCCTGATGAAATGCATCTAGTGAAAAAGCATGGTGAGAAGGCATCATCATTTTTGTCATCTGCTGCGTTGGAGAGAACCAGAGAAGCGTGTTCTGGAGGCCCCACTGCTTTTCTTCTGGTCTCTTTCTCTCTGCTTTGTTTTTCCCCTAAAGAACCTTTGAACTTGATGTATGCCATCAGCTATTGACCCCACAAATAAATCTTTGTGCATGTAAAGCATGCCTCAGTATGCATTGTCATGCTATTTAAAATATACTTATAAAGCCAGATCTCCCACTGTCTGGAAAACCTTGAGATAAAAATCAGATATATTTACATATTTTTGTTGTAGCTCAGTCAGAATTTAGGGAGTTAATGCAGATATCATCTAGCAACCCTCAGCAAAGTGTTTGACACTGTTTCCCACAGCCTTCTGCTGAACGAACTGGCACGATACAGACTGGATGGGTGGCCGGCAAGATGGGCAGGAAATTGGCTAACAGGCCGCACTCAGAGGGTGGTGATCCAAGGTTTTTACTCTGGCTGGCAGCCTGTCGCAAGTGGGGTTCCTCAGGGATCGATACTGGGCCTCACGCTGTTCAACATCTTCAAAAACGATCTGGATGATGGGATTGATGATGACACCAGACTGGGTGGTGAGGTGGACATATCAGAAGGGAGAACCGTTTTACAGAAAGACCTGGACAGGCTGGAAGAGTGGGCTAGCAAGAACTGTATGAGGTTTAACAAGGACGAGTGCAAAGGCCTGCACCTAGGACAACATAACCAAAGAGCCCAGTACAGGCTAGGATCTTTATATGGCTGGGGAGCAACTTTGTTGAAAGGGACCTGGGGGTCCTGGTAGACAACCAGCTGAACAGGAGTCAGCAATGCACTGCTGCAGCAGCGAAGGCAAATTGGATCCTGGGCTGCATCCGCAGGGGCATTGCTAGCTGAGATAAGAGATGTGACCATCCCACTCTACTCAGCCCTTGTCAGGCAGCACCTGGAGTATTGTGTCCAGTTCTGGTCCCCACAGTTCAAGAAAGACACAGACAGACTGGAGAGGATCCAAAGGAGTTCCGCAAAGATGATCAAAGTGCTGGAGAACCTGCCTGATGAGGAAGGAAAGGCTGAAGGAGTTAGGTCTCTTCTCCCTGGAGAAGAGAAGGCTCAGGGGGGATCTCATCACAGTATTCCAGTATTTAAAGGGCAGCTACAAAGAGGACGGAGGCTCTTTGGTCACAAGGAGCCACATGAAGAAGACAAAGGGCAATGGGTACAAGTTGCACTGGGAGAGGCTTCATCGCAATATAAGAAAAAAATTTTTTACAATGAGAGCAATCATTCACTGGAATAACCTCCCTAGGGACATGGTGGAGTCTGCATTGCTGGAGGTTTTCAAGATGATACTGGCCAGGGTGCTAGATAATCTCACCTAGACTCCCTTTCTCACAAAAGGGTCCCTTCCAGCCTTGGCTGTTCTACGATGAGTCTGTATCACTGAGTGTAAGTCTACCATTTGCACAATATGAGAGATCCAACTAGATGATGATGGTACTCAGTAGATGTGTTCTAGAAAAAAAGAAATGTTAAATTGGATATTAAGGAGCATGATCATTTTTCTTCTCTAGTGATATTGGTGTTAATTGATTTTTAAAATTAAAAAAAAAAATCATATTAATAGTTTGGGTTGGGTCTTTTCCACTGAATATTCTGCTGTACCTTGTATACCTAATGATCACTTGTTCATTTCTTGATGTCAGCTAAATCTGCTGTTATCATTATGCCACTGTAGAAGTTCAGTATGTGGTTGCTTTAAAAAAACCCAACAAATCAACACCTTGACCATATTGATTATTTGGGCATTGAGGCCCACTGCTGAGCTGTGAACCATTCTTCACCTTTATTGATTTCAATCAAGGATGACATTCATCTAGCTTGTAACTGCACGTCTACTATTTTGTCATTTGCTTGGGTGGAAGTGTTTCTAGAAGCATTATTATGAGAAATAGCAGTAAGATAATCTTTCCAGTGTTGGGGAATGTATTTTCCATAAAGAGGGGTATGGCTGGGAATTATATTTACAGCTTTTCAAGATTTACTGTATATAGCATGGAAGCAGATAATAGTTATAATTTAGACTAAATCAAAGGAGGAGTCATCCTGTGATAAGTTAAGAAAACAAACTGTAGGACAGTGTTTTTGTCTTGCAGGTAGAGAGAACATCAGCACAACCAATATTTGACAGTAGAAAAAACACCTAACAGGATAAAGTGTATGCCTCTGATAAACAGGAAAACTAGTTTCTTTCCATATATTTGGTCTCCTACCCAGGGTAGTAATGTTACGTAATTGGTGTTTTCTGATTATAGGAGAGCTGCAGGGTGATAAGACTTATCTTTGCATCCAGTTATGAGGGATAAATTGTAACATCTAGTTACAAAGAAAGTGAGATTACAGAATTTTAATATAGTAAGAAATAATTAAAAAACAAATAAAAAGCTACCCTCTTGAAACAAGCCTGTGAAAAAACTGGCTCAGTTGCTTGGATAGTGAACTACAGCCTTTACAGGTGCAATTGCTAACTTGGTTTGTTATAACAGTTAAATGAAAATTAACCAAATGGAAAAGATGCTGTGCTTCAGGGGTTGGCTCTTTTGCAGCCGCTTTAAGCTTTTATAAATTTGTAAAGTCAGGAAAGATGTTTGTGAATGCTACAGTAACAGCCTGCAGAATGCCTGCTGCAGTCTTCCCAGAATTAATTACTTGAACTATCTGTGTGGTTTGTTTTTTCTTCTTCTTCTTCTTCTCTCTCTTTTTTTTGTTTTTTTGTTTTTTCTTTTAAATCCCTGGGTGGTAACACATAACTATTTGTGCTGAGGGAAAATGCAATTTTGCTGTCTTTGTGGAGATGAAAAAACAGTTTCCTGCAACTGCAGAAAATATTTGAGTAACTTTGTGGACAACCATTAAGCAACAAGTTAGGTAGCAGTGTTAAAAACTTACTCAGATATGATAAAAATAAAACTTTCTGAGAATCTGTTGCCTCTTTGATAGTTGTTCCAGTTATTAGTGAGCATTGCTGTCTATGTAAATAGCATGACCTTGTCTTTTCTCATCTTGAAAACTTAAGTCTCCATAGGTGTGTGAACATCGACAGTATTATGTATTTGAGGAATAGCTTTTGATAGTATTTTTTTTAAGTTTTTCTAACTTTAGTACATGATCATGCAGTCATGCCCTTTTCAACTCTGCTGCCATATTTTTTTATTGTGCTAACATTTTTAAAATGACATAAATGGAAAAAAGAGGAAAAAAAAAAGGTGGAGCAGCTTCTTTTTTGTTAGAGTAGGTAATCTTAATCTGACACCTCATGTTCTTTCTGAATGATAGCTTTTGGGGATTCTGATAAACTGGTTTAAAATTGTTCTGTATTTTCTTTTTGTCCCTCTATCTGTCTGTGTCTCTTTATATCCTGAAGTACTAAGATTCGAACTATCAGTTAAGGTCATGGTGCCTTCTGAATACTCTAGGCTTCTTTGAGGTCTCTTATATCTATATGTCCAAAATTAGAAATGACTATTGAAAACAGACTATTTTTTTGTTATCATATTAGTATTTAAGTGACTAAAAGATGTTTTGAAGCTTAATTTATAAGAGCTAATTATTTCTGTAAAAGTTAACTGGTGTGGCTAGCATCTTTTGACTTCCCAAGGCTTTAAGTATCTGAAGTTAAATGCAGAGAATCCACTGATTGATTCTTTCAGTTTTGAAGAATGAGTTGCAGAAATGCTGTTACTGTCCTTTAGTGTTATTTTTGTATGAAGCTTGTCACTTTAAACGCCTTTGCAAAACGTGTTAACAGCTTTAATTTAAGATATAGTGCTTTTGGTTGTGCATGCCAGATATTGTGCACTAGGTGTCACCATTGGTCCACTTTCAGAACTCAACAGTGCTTGTTACTGGGATGTAGCCTTGAACTAGTTGGTAGTTTCCAGAGTTTCTGCGGCAGCTTCTTCTTGGCTGTCTGATTTCAAAGCAAGATTGTCATTCAAAGCAGAGGGGAAAGAATGGTTACTTGGGACTTGTGCCAATATATTGATAAACTAAAGCACATGTTGGTAGTCACTCATCAAGTTTGTTTCAACTTTAAGCCTAACAGGGCTTAATTTTTCACTAAATCCTTCCTCACTAGTTGGCAGTCTGCATATGTATAGTATCATAGAATGAAAATTTTGTGGTTTACAAGATCAGAGACATATAAAAGTTGAGACAGTAGTTTCTTTGCTTTCATAGTCTGAGATTTCAAGACTAATAATTGGATTTAATCTTAAAGGGATGAAAATGCTTAAGTTGGTAAATCAATACATTTTGGAAGTGGTATGTTTTTGCATTCTTATTATGCACATAAAAACATCTTGTTAAATAATTTCCATAAAATGTGGAGCTGTTTAGCTGTTGTTGACTGTTTTGACTGTTTACTTGTTAGTACTACTGACAAATAAAGTTGCTAAAGAACTCTATCTTTTCTGCTTTCGTTAGCTGTTGAACTTGAAGCAAGCTTAAGTTTTCTTGGCAGTAGAAGCTGTCATGACTGGCTAGTTGCAAAATTACTGGCCTTCTGTAGTGTTGGAGATAGGTCTACTACATTTGTTTTCCTCTTGTGTGGTTTTTTTTTTTTTTAACTCGGATGTATGCTTTAAAATTTTGATTAAAAACTATCCTTTTCTCTTTTCCCTTTAAATTTCAGCTTTCAGAAGAAGAAAAAATCCAGCGTTACAGCATTCTTTCTGAGCTGTATGAACGTATTGGTTTTCACCGAAAGTCTGCTTTTTTCAAGCGTATAGCAGCAATGCAGTGTGCTGCACCTAGCATCCCAGAACCTGGGTGGAGGGCCTGCTACAAATTGCTTTTGGAAACTCTCCCTGGCTATAGCTTATCATTGGATCCTAAAGATTTCAGCAAAGGTAAGTGTCTCTGGGAAATTATGGATTAGCATAGTAGGTCACTCAACTAGCTTTCTATAATTTCCTTGAGAGATTTCAAATTAAACCAGAATAATTTGCCTGTCTGAAACTAATTGTGGCAAATAGAGCAGTTCTTTAACACTGTACCTTCACTGTTTCTTAGTGTTGCTTTCAATAATTTCAAATTTCTATGAGCCACTGCTGATTGTGGTGTTGTATTCCTCTGCAGCAAATAATTATGTTCTATTTACGAGAGCTTCATTTCTACTCTTTTCTAAAAATGTCTTTGTTTTTGATTATACGCTTCTCAGTACAAAAAAGGTCATATTTTATTTCGAGTATTTTTTCAATTAAAGTGCTTTCAATTTGTGTATCAGAAAATGTATTTCTTTTGGTATTTGTTGCTGTTTGATCTTACAATGAAAGAATGAAAGATTCTTTTACATGTTTTTGTACATAGACACTCATACATCCATAAAATGTAATTATATCTGCATCTGTAGTGTCAAATATGTCGCATTTTTCCATAAATTAGATTAGAATGATGTTATCTGTAAGAGTAGCATTTGGTTAAGACATTTCAATGGTTTTTAGATGCTATATATTGTTTGAATTACTATTTTATTGCATCTATTAAAAACCAAAGGAAAAATAGTTCATAAGAACACATGCCAATTCTTGTAGCTGTTAAATACTGTGTTCACTTTCTGCAAGTTATGTGCTGCTTGCTGCCCTTCTTTAGGTAAGCTATTTTTCAACAATTTTATCAATGTTATCTAAAGCTGTATATAAAGTAATAATTTTAAAAGTTGTCTTGATTTTAGTATACTATGCTGCATTTTTCCTCTAAAGGAAGAGACAGCTAATATTCTTTTTGAGTAAACCTTTCCATGTTGCCCAAAAACTTGCATTCTTTTGTATACTAGCATTTTTGGGGACCATTCACTAAATGTTGTAGCTGCAGGAGAGGAGCAGCAAGCAATGGGCCGAGCATGTATTGTTGGAAAGGAGGTGGAGTTCACCAGTATGAAAAGTCTGAACTGGTTTAGATATGAATGAACAGCAGCTGGAATATTATTCTCTGTTTTGTGAGAGTACGTTGACTACTGTTAGCATTCCAGTTTGATGTTGTCTTGTAAGTTCAATTGTAAGCGTAGTTGTTTCTGTACATGCTAGGTCACTTAGCCATTGAAATAATGGAGCTATCTTATCAGTTCAGTCAAGGGAGAATATGGAAAAACTCATCTGTCTAGCCACTAGGTGATATTTTCCAACCTCCCTTAGCTCCATTGACTAAACAGGCATGTAGATGACCCACTGTACATGTGGATGGTTAGTTTTGTTTGTTTTTTTTTTTTAAACTGGTGTGGTTTTAGCAGTCACTGAAAGAAATGGTGTGTGGGAGGAGGTAGAAAATGCCAAGTGGACTAGACAGAAAGGCACTAAGAGTCTAGGAAGAGGGAACGTGCTGGAAAAAATATGCTGTGGCCTATGATAGAAAAGGAGAGGACTGGGATGGGACTGTGTTGGGAGAAGAGGTTGTAGAAGTTCTGCAAGAAGTGACGATTAAAAAAACCCCAAAAGTGACATGATTGGTGTTTATCTTTCATTTTTACCTTATCTTTATGTTGCACTGAAGTGATTTGTCAGATTTTATTCCTAAAATAGCTGTTTCAGAGACATATGGGAAGATCACTGTAAACTGTAAGAGCTACTTGATAAGAACGACCTTTCACACATGAAAAATAATGAGACTCTTGTGTGCAAAATATAAAGTCTCAAGGTTTGGTTGCAGTAAATATTTCAAGAAAAGTTTGCTGAATGCTGAAGGGTAATATTGGAAGGAAGGCTGTTTAGAAGCTTATGAAGTAGTGCACAGTTTGGAATATCTGTTATTTAAGAAGTATTGCTCTTTCTTACTACTAAGAGCAGGTTAAGTTTCATGAAATGTACTGCATATTATGCTTTTGAAAGAAAAGTTACATTGTGATGATCTATTTATTGTTACCATAGTTATGTTGCAAATACAAAATAATTTATAGTCTGAAACTTAGTTTTTAAAGACTGAAAATCAGGAAATGTGCTTCATGTCCTGTAGTTTTATTGCTTTTTACTGACTTTTAATGGCCAGGAAAGCATTCAGAGAAAATATCTTTTGCTTGATCTTTAAAGAGAGCTAAGAAGTACTTGATTTGGATAAAAATGAAGTTTCTGTATGAAATCTCATGTGCACTTCTTGTTCAGAGAATTTAAAAACCATAAAACTTTAAAGGTTTTCTGTATCATTTTGTTTTTACTTCATGGGAAGTGTAAACTTCTTTTTCTGAATTCTGATGATAAATTTATTAGTTGATAGACAAGCATATAAAACAAAAATTGCTTTCACATTTAAATATTCATGCAAACTCAAAAATCCTAATTTTTCTTTTGTTTTGAGTACAAGATTGGATTTTGTAATTATTAGTTCCATTGGGTGATTTTTATAAGTGTCATTAATTTACTGCTTAGTATATAAAGAAAACCAAAACGAATTGGTTTGTGATGACTTCCAGCTTTAAAAAGTATTGAATGACTGCTTACTTTATAGGAACTCATAGAGGATGGGCTGCAGTACAGATGCGTTTGCTTCATGAACTTGTATATGCTTCCAGAAGAATGGGCAATCCTGCTCTGTGTGTCAGGCATCTGTCTTTCCTTCTCCAGACCATGCTGGATTTTCTTTCTGATCAAGGTATGATTTTTAAAAGAAAGAGATATTTGCACTTTCTTACAGTCAAATAATGTGACTGTTTTGAAGTATACTTAATTTGAGAAGTACTGGAGAGCACAGAAGTTAGGGAATTCTGTGAATGCATGAGGTAGCTTGTTGATGGTAATCAATCACTTATAGAGTGTTATTAACTTTAAATATTAGTGTTCTGACCTTGATGTGTAGTATCTAATATAAAACTTCCTTTAGTGTTTTCCATCTGAAAATTGACTGCCTCAAGCCTAATGCTGTATTTCCTCTGTAAATATTAAGAATATGATTAGAGGGCTTAATTTGCATGTGGATTAAAAAAAGAAGCATTATTTAAAAATACTAGCAGCTTTTGTAAGTGCTATTAATGAAGAGATTGAGAGGAGCTGAGTTGAAAAGTAAATTCAGAAAAGAAGACTCTATGGTAGTTCAGACTGAATCTACCATGAGTTTTCTGATGAAATATGTTTTCTGATGAAATATGTTTTCTGATGAAACAGTTGTAGTGTGGATACAGAATTCATCTAAGGGAGTAGGCACGATTCTTGTCTCTGTATTTGAGATGATGAACTTGTAGAAACTGAACGTGATGGAATTGAATTAAACAGTGTTTAACTAGGACAGTAGGCTTAAGTTTCTGTGGTTTCTTTAAAAAAAAAAAAAAATTCCACAATAAATTTAAGTGGGATTTATTAAATTTGTCAGTGGATGACAAGGGAATGAAGGTATCTGTGGATGATTTTCAGAAATGCTAATGATGTGTGTGAGGACCCTTTTGCGGGGGAGGGCCACACAGCATTTACAAAATCACCTGGAAAAGGAAAAAGTGACAACTGTTATGTTTGTGTTATGTTTGTATTATATTTGTTAGGAAAAATATTTCAAACAACTTTGTTTATCACCCAGGTTAATGAGATTGAACTAGTGATGAAAGGTTTTAAAAAATGTTTTTGATTCACAGTAAGCTAGGTAGAAAGTGCATTTTTTTTAAAGTTAGTCCCTTGTTTACGATAAAGAGGATGGGAGTAAAATGGTGTAGTGTTTTTTGGTGTTTTTTTTTTTTTTTTTTTTTCCCCTCCTTTAGTTATGGTCAAACGTGTCTCCTTGGTGACTTTGCTGGTGAGCTTTAGGTCTTTGCCTGCCAGTGAATTCCCTCAGTTTAGTGGATCAAATCAGTAGTGGATGAAAGAGAGGAACTGAAAGGAACTAATAAACTGGAATAAATTATCTTTCTGTCTGTAGACCTTATTTGCTCTCAAAAGGTCCTTGGATCTTCCAGGACTTTTAATGAAGCTTCTTTGATTTATGTACGGAAAGATTGGCTGAAGACAAGGTTTTAAACTCTTCTACTGTGCATGTCCACATTTAATGAGAAGCAACTTCTGTGCTTCTTGTCTTCAGACATTGTATGTCTGAGTAGAGCTTCCAGTTTCATAAGACCTATGATAACTGATATTTACTGTCTTTGAAAAATCAAACTAAATGTTCTCCAATGTGTTTGCAATGTAGCTGAATGTTTTTCTCCTCCTCTCCTGAAGACATCCAAAATAGAACTTGCTGTAGTGTTTGAAGTCTTTTATTGGTAGCTTGTTGCTCAGACACGGTTAGTGGTGTTCCAAACTAGCTAGAGTGTGGATGACAGTGCCAGAAATGTATTTCTGGCTTGTAATTTTTTGGTAAGTTTTCTGAGATTGGTATCATGTGATGTTGTGCAAAGGTCCATTTAGCATTGGAAAAAATAAACCGACAAAACCCCTTCAACCTTGGATTGTAGGTAAAGGACGAAAGCAAGATGATTTGAATGCATAGGATTATGCTACTTACTATTTTAAATCTGTGAACTGTTCCCCTTAGATTAGGAACTTTTAAGTGTTGTAATTAGTAACTCTGATAATCACATGACTGAAACTTCCAGGTTTTCTTAACCAATTAAAGGTTTAATTAGTAATACAGTAATTTTCACTTTATCTGAAGTAATACAGCAGCACTGGAGTTCAAGAATGTTAAGTTTTTCTTTTTTTTTCTGTGTTGCATAGAAAGTTTTTCCATTAATGTGTTTTTTTCTTAAATCAAATAAACTTCATATTTTTAAAGCTTGTAATTGATAATATATGTTAAATCCTACAACTGCATTTGAAATTCAGGTAGTTTGCAGAGCATCTTTAAAAACAGAATAAATAGAAGTGAAAACTCTTAAGCGGAAAGAAAGTTACCAGCTAAACATTTGGCACTGGAACTTGATCTCCTAACCCTTTTTGTCTCAGGATTAGCTGCTTCTAGGCACAGAAAAGGAATATTCTCTCGTTCTAGTTTGTTAATCTAATTCTGTTCATCTACTAGTTCAGTTGAAGTTGAGATACTCAGACTTCAGAAAACAGGAAAAAAATTGATCACTTCAAGTAGAAGTTCAGAAGATGAGATGTAGTAGTTACAATGAAAGATCTATTAATTAGAAGCACTTGCTTTTATTTGTGGTACCCAAATGCATAGTCAAAACTAGCTGGTGTTTACAACAAAGTTTTCTTATATTTTAATTGAATGACACTTGATAATTATTTTAAAATACAGCTTTTGTATATGTTTACTTGAATTACAATTTCCAACCATGCAGCCTGGCAAATCTGAATAAAAAGTGTCATCAAGTAAATGGGAGATGTCAGTCACTATTTTAACAACATGGAAGCGAAGAGTCTGATTTAAAATTAAGCTATTTAGTTACATAAATATGTAAAATGCCATCTTCTGCTTAGCAAAAAGAGGTACCAAATTCTGCATAAAAGCTGTCTAATCTCAAGCCATTATGTTTTAATGTTAACAAGCCCTTGAGAATCACTCTTTCTTTAAATAAGAATTAAAATGTGCAATTGCAAAGTTGCTTGGAATTAAATCTATCTCTTTTGCATAATGCTTTTTGAAATATAACACTGGGTGTACAGCTCATACTGAATTTGATTTGGGTAAGGTCAGATACTTGGAAAAAAACCCAATATTCTATTGTGGGTCTTTATTGATAATACCCATAGTATTTAAAAGGACTGTGATTTGTAATGTGTGCAAGTGATTCTGAGTTAGCTCATCTATTAGGGCCTGTCTAAACACAGAGTTACTGGGAAACAGCTATTATCAAAATGTGACTGTTCACACAGAAACCACTTACAGAGAGCATGTCTGTCACCCCTGCAAGTTCACATTCTTTCAGACATTCAGTAGGTTTCTAACTTTCATGCCTGCTGTTCTGCTTTTGGTGGCAAGGACCTCAGTGCACTGAGGTGACCTTTTCTCATCATTCATGGTATGGGATGAAAGTAGGAATGCTTCATTCCTTTTTTTTTTTTTTTTTGTTTGTGGATGAGTTCAGTTCATTAAAGATCTTTGAAGTTTGTCTATTTTATTACTTGGGAAATAACATACCCTTTTCAGTGCTTTTCAGTATACCTCTGCCATTAAGATCTTCCTGTCCTGTGATTGTTGTTGTGCTTTAGTTCTTTTCAACCTTCTAGTGAGATGACAGGCTTCACATTTGAGATCTCCACTGCTCTGTCTGTTGTGTACTTAATTAATAACACTACTGATTCTATGATGATTCTGCCTTGCATTAAACATGCAGCAGTCATTTTTCATCTGTTGACTAGTGTTCTGGATGTCTTTATTCTGGAGGTGAGTAACAGTAGGTGATAGAGAGAACAATATGTAGAGGTACTTCCTGAAACGTCTTATGGTGCCTTCCTGTCATTCCTGCGCGTGGTTGATTCTTACATCGTTGGATACCACTCTTAGTTCCAGCTGCATCCTCTGTTACTAGACTTTAGGACAGAGGTTGGTTCCCAAGGCAGTTTGGCAGGGTTTTTAGATTGTGGAGGCTAAACTGAAGGTGCACGTTGGCCTTTTGACACCAGTTCTACCCATTGGTCCTGGATAGTCAGCAGGCAAAGGTAACAAGACAAATGCCAATGTCCCATATTTTTTCTTTGCTCCATCATGGTTATTGATTTTGGATACAGCCTACATGATTGAGCTCTCTTGGGACCCTTCAGGTGCATCTCTATCCAACTGGATTGTCAGCGCAGGTACTATTACAGCATTAGCATGGCCTTTGGTGTCTCAAAACGTTTGTTCTCCTGCTCTTATCATTCCCTAGATTAACATGAATATTTTCTTCAGAAACAGAACCACGTTCAGTAACAATCTGAAGAATGACCATGTGGCCTCTCATGTATGTATATGTTTACCTTTCAACACCTGAAAGACAGAATAGTGGATATCATGTAATTACGTCTTTCCGTGATGACCTTTGCCTTTAGTCTTTTCAGCAGCAGCACTGACCAAAAATAAATAGGCTAAGTTCCACGGCCATGACCACAAAATGTCTGGGAGCTTGGCAAATAAAACGCTTGTTGTTCCAGTTTTGCAGATCTGGTTATCAGGGCTTCTTTGCTCACTGAGTATAAGATTTTTAATAATTTTAGCTTGGTTATCTTTCTACTGATGTCATGAAGAAATTTGTTTTAGCCCTAGCAAACTAAAAATTATACCCTGGGCTTCATTACAAATATCCCTTTGATAGAGGCATGCCCTCCCCAGAGTGGATACTCATCACCCTGGCCACAGTCATTGATTCTGCTGAAAAACATGAAATCTTTAGGGAAAGACTTGTTATGACACTTTTCAGCAAGAGGACAGATGAGGTCTTGCATGTGATGAAGGACTTTAAGGGGTTTCCTTGCTGTAGCTGGGTATTTTATCTTCAGAAGCAAACCTTATCAACAGAGTTCATCAGTCTCCTTTAGGAGGGATTTCTGTGTGTGGATTTTGATTTTCACTATGCCTACTTTATATAGCTCCATATAGGCATTGCACAGGAAATACCATTGAGTGCCTGAGATCATTACTTGGTCAGGAGTTGTTTTTATGGTTTATCTCAGATAGGAACTGCATGCCATGGCTACACTTGGTCAGTGGGATGATAAAAACATAGCTCTACCTAAGAAAAAGGTTTTTGTTCCTTTCAGAGGTCCTGAGCTGAATTTTCAGAAATATCCTTAGTTGTCTAAATTTCATTCATGTGATTCTGAACTCCATGGTGGCAGGATTCTATCCCTACTGCAGTACTGGCTATTACTTGGCACTTCAAAATCATATGACACGTTGATCCATGCCATGCAAACCTTAGAGGTTTCTAAGTTTGGCTCCAGGCTGTTTTCTCATGAAAACAATCTCTCATCTTCCAGAAGATGCTTATTCTCAGCCAGTGCTGAGATCATCCTCCCTTGATGAAGAATTCCTGCCAAAATTTATGCTGAATGCTATTTCAGTTCCCCTCATCCTCTAGATCAGTTGTGATGGACTTGTCAGTGTTGGCTGGGCAGACAATTTTGATGCCTTGACTGCTTAGAGTTGTTGGTAGTTGGAGGACCAGGGACTGCATGCCAAAAATCTGAGATTGCTTTCGGAACCTTTTCATCCTCCTTTCAAGACTGCTGTGCTCAGGTGATGGCTGACATATCAACTGCCGGGGTGAGGTCTGTGCTTTTTGCAAAGAAGGGATGAGCTTGATCTAAGGAAAAAAAAAAAATCCCCAAACCTTGTTTATCTTTAGAAATTATGGTTAAGCCTGGGCTGATCGTAATTTGATGATGTCAGACATAGTGTCTGACAACTCTTGAAATATGCTTTTCTATCTCACAGCTTGAAAGAGGAAACTATGCAGTATTTTACAGACATTTTTATTTATAGAACAGATTGCATATGCATTCACTTGGTGCTATTTAAATTTCAAATTGCTATGTAGAAATATAGGAAATAAGAAAGAATATTAAACTGGGCTCGTAAAAATTGACAGCTAGAGCAAAAGCGAATGTATAAATGCCCTTAAGTGTAACCCTTCTGCCAAGTCTAGACTGGCAGCAGTAAAGACCAAACTCAATTTCTGAGGATCTTTACTTAAAACATTGTCTTGAATTTCCACCTAAACACCTGGGAAAGTGAAATCAAGCTGCATGGGCACTTGGTGAGTTATACTTCCCCAAACAGATTTGACTAAATACCATTTCACTGGAGAAAGGAATAAGAATAACCTATAAACCTATAAATAATTGCTGCTACTCTAGAGCATGGAATAATTTAAAACCACCTCTTGTTTTGATGGACTGCTGGAGCAACTTGTTACCATATGTTCACCTAGCCATATCCTGTTCTCTTGTTTATGTCTTGCTATGACATTATCATTTTTTCCCTGTTTAGACTGCTGTAACAAGAGTTCTTGAGAGCTTTAGCTCATTTTTTTTAGTTTGAAATGGTTGGTCGCCATTGCTCCTGTTTGCCGTCCCTTCTGCCTATTGCCATAGTGTTCTTCCTCTTTTTTTTTTTTCCTCCTGTTGTTCATATTTAGGTCACAAGAAACACGATTATAACTATTAGAAATAAAATGTAGGATAAACAAATATGAAGGCCTGATTTTAAAATAAACAAACCACCTTGACAGTAGTATTAAACTTTGAAAGGAGGAGATACATAAAAGTAAAGAAGCTAATGGGAAGAAAGTAAAAGGAGTGGTATGTTTGTTTGCTGGTACCATAGAGACTGCTTAAAGATGTCATAGTAGATTCTCTGTAAGTGTATTCTCCTTCTCCATTAAAACACACATAAATAAAAGAAAAAAGCAAGGGTGGTTAAACAGCAAAATAAATGCAACTGGGGAGAAAAAAAAGTTTACTGTATAAAAGTGGATGTGGTGTCCAAATGTAGAAAGTAGAAAGGAATGTCAATCCTGAGAAATTAAATGGGGGGGGAGAGGCGGGCGGGCGGACGGACGGACGACATAAGCCCAGAAAAGATTTTGAGGCGTAACTTGCTGAACTCATGAAAGCTAATAACTTCTTCAAACATATTAGAAGCAGGAAGCCTGCCAGAACTGAAACATAATTGAGGTATAAAAAGAGACACTCAGGGAAGATTGAGCTGTATCAGAAAATTTTGATCAAGGCTTTCTTTTTAGGAAGGAAGATTCCAAGGCTTGATCCTTGAGAATAAATCTGTGGAATTGTTTCAAAGTGTAATTAAAAATGGTTTATGGTGGGGAGTGATCTGAACTGTAAAATGAGTAGTAATAAATTTCAGGTACCAGATAAGGTTCAAAGATGCTAAAAGAATTTTAAAATTAAATAGTTGAACTACTAACAGTAGGAATTAATGCATTTCTTAAATTGTCTTCATTCTCATTTTAAAATTACAAATGGCAAATGCATCTCTGCATTTTTTAAGAGTTCAGAGAGTGATGGAAGTTCTTCTCACTGAGGTGGGCTTATCTCCAGTGTAGATGTCTGCATCCTAGTCACCCTAATGATCCTGGCCATCCCAGTGATTCTTTTGACAAGATTCATCTCTCCCTTTACACATATATGGCTATCTCAGTACTGACTAGGTGTCTGCACCTGACCCCAGTCATGGACTCTTCTCTTGAAGTAAGGTAGACCGAATTCCGTCCTATGAACCCATCTGGAGTTCAGTAAATCTGTACTGGGTAAATTATAAGAAACCATATTAAATAATAGTAGGTGTATGGATAATTGTGATCTACTGGGAAGGAGTTGGAACATCTTTGAAGCATGACTTCTTTCCAAGGAGTGATGGAGCATTTAAATGAGTGTGATTTAGTTAATACAATGTTCCTGAACTAAAAAAATCCCAAACCTTTTTGGTATGTTGGTTAATTAATTAATGATTAGAAGAGATAGAAAGAAACAGTAAGTGAATGAGATTATGGTGTTGAGGAAAGAGATTATTAGCCATGTGGCTTTTGTTTTTTCAAACAGTTGTAAGCTATTAGGAAACTGGCAAAAATGGCAATATCACAATTTGTTGCTGAGCCAGGGTTATGTAAAAGAGTTTCTAGAGTAGACTTGATTGTGATATTGTTTCTTGAGAGTGGAAAGTAAGAGATCCTGTGTTGGAAACCTTCTCTTAGAAGGTCTGCTTGTGCTGGCTGTCACAAGTAATCCCCTGAAGTGTGTGTAATGTAGGCACCAGCTGCTTTGCTCTACAGCTTCTCTCCTTTTATGCTGCAATACTTGATAATATAGACATAGCCTGTCAGCACTTCACAATGTTTTGTAGTCATAAGGAACGTTATTCCTGAATGCTGTGTTTAAATTAAGACAGCATTTTCCCTAGGATCCTGTATAGGGTGTAAATTAATTTTTGGAAAGGTAGAAGTTATTGATTTCAAGGGCTGAAAAGAATGAAGCTTTAATCAGACTGAGCAGAGAATATAATGCAAATTAAAACTTGATGTAAAATTATGAGTTTAAGTGAGGTTTACTTAACTGGCACTAATGAACTGGTTTTAATGCACTGCATTGTATTTTAGTTGACAAAGTACCTGCAAGTTGTTTTTGCCTAACCAATAAATCTTTCAAAAGGGAGCTAGTTTGGTTGGTCTTATAATATTAAAATTAACTGATTTCAGGATGGAGACTGAAATCTTCAATATAATTACCAGGGAATATTTATAGAAGCATGGTAGGTTCTTAGCCATTAATTGGGAATCTTTTTACAGCTTCAGCATGGTGCCATATCTTATATGTGTACGTATATATAAAAAAGTATATTTGTGTGTGTATATATATAAAAAAAATGTAATTGAACAGACTTGTCACCTCATGTGTTCGATGTATAGCAGTGGCACAACATAGTATAAGAATGAATATATCAAGAAAAGCTTGAATGTAAATGCTTTCTGACATATTGTAATAAAAGACTTAGGAGGTTGTATATGAATGTGGGAGGAAGCTGCTTAGAAGCCACTTAGCTCTTCTTATTCATCATGGTACCATGAGTTTTGCTGCTTTTCATCTAGTTCTGTGTTTTCTTCAGTTGTGTACTATAAAACTTCAGTGCTGTTATGTGCTCTTGTTCCTGGAAGTTGTTTATCTGCAACACTTTTCCCTGCTTTTTTACCCCCCCCCCCCCTTCTTTTTTTAAAATCAAAATAGTAGCAGCAGGGTAAAACTCTTCTGAGCTTGTTTTATTCTTCTAAAATCTCTCTCTGGAACTGGTGTTTTCTAGAGACAAGTGGCTTATTAAATAACTTCACTTGAACTGCTTTATTAAGAAGGTGTAATTTATTTTCCTGAAATACACGTCTTTTAGACTATGTAGAAAGTGAAGGTTGCTAAGAGGAAAACCACAATACCTATGCATGTTTACCTGTTTCAAATAATAATCTGCTTATCCTTGTGTTTCTTGAATAACTCTAGTTCAGATCCGAATTCAGTGAATTTTTTTTTTAAGTGGAATAAATAAATGGGACTAAGTAAAGTAGCAACAGTGATAAAAGATTTAAATTCATTTGCATAGCACAAAATATGAAGACCAACATTTTTTTAGTCATATGTTATAAGAAAGAAAAAATAGTGTACTGTGAATAAAATGAAGACTGATCCAAATTGTCTAGCATTATAAACAAACCTGAAAGTCTTTCACACATGATTTACCTTTGTTTAGACTTGGATGTTGATGAGGTACAGAGAAAAACTCCAGTCAACACCATATCCAAATTCTTAGGTAAAACAGAAGATCGGTTATTACAGTAAAACAGTACATTTCTTTATGACAGAAGTTTCCTATTAATTTGTTTTAAATCATTCATGAACAAAATGAAGTTTCTGAGCTTTAGCTCAAAATTCCTATCTTCATGCAGTTACCTCTGATTTTTGAAGAAGCCTGATTTGATTAATTGAGGGAAGAGATACAAGTGTTCAAATGAAGACAAGTTGCAAAGTTTGTGTTCCAGAAAAAAAAAAAGATTAGTTTGGGGAAGACATACTTTAATTGGCAATGTAAAGACATGAAGAATTTGTGCTGTATTTTTAAGAGCTAATATTTTTGCACTGAAGGAAGCTATGTTACTAACATTTGAATGAATTTTAGGACACTTAACAGACTCAATACTGCTCTCTTTAGCCTAAATCCAAATGAAGGCACTGGAATCAAGGCTGCTACTGAAAGTAGCTCTTTATATGTAAAAACAAATATCCATGTTTAAAAAAGGTCATCCATGTACTTTGGTGAACTCCCCACATGACGTCCATTGAGTATGATTGGATGTGCTAAGAAAAGAAGAGTAAGGTCTAGGAGTGATACTGAAGAAATTTTTTTTTCAAAAGGATGGGAAAACTCAACTATGTGTTAGTAGAGAGAGCTGACGCTTTCATTTTAAGTTTTCAGCCAACTGTCTAGGTTTTTAAACAATTAAACTGTCCTTTTCTCAAGCAAGAGTCTCTTCTCTATGTATCACTAGTGGAGGCATTGAAACATTCAATCATGATAATCCCCTCAGGCCAAATTCCTGTGACTTTGTATAACAGTATATTGGAAAAAAATGTCCTACAGAAATGAGCGTGTTGTTCTTGCCATCTTCTGTCTCTGTGCCTCTTCCACCCAAAATACAAAATCAGATGTGTTTAAAAGTTATCCCATTCTATCTGTAAATTTTTACAAAGCCTAATTTGCTCAGAAGCAGCTTTGCAGCAGTCCTTAATTTTTTTTATCATGTAAGTTATCTATGCTTAATTTGCTCCACTTTATGTTGAGGTAGGTCTTCTGGTATTTTGTAACATGAAAAAATGATTAATATTGTTCAGTGTTTTACATACTGATTTTGTATGTACAAAATATATTTTTGTAGTATTCAAAGTACACAGACATCTGAAGTTTTCAGATATGGTGGAGAACTAGATACCAAAATTTTAATGGCATGTTTCTGAACTCTGACTTCAGCTATGACAATTTTTCATGAGATTTTATCTAAAAATATTTTTGTGCTAGCTGTGAATTTCAAACTGGCTGTGACTTGATGTGTACACATTTTATATAATTACTAAAAATCTTGTCATAGAAGACTGTGGTGTGTTTAGTCAATCTCCTCATTCTATCTCTGTGGTGGTTATCTTAAAAGCAGAAAACATTATTCTGACACACACGTAACTCTTCTTTTTGTCTATGTTGAAAAGATTATCTTCCCCCTCTCCCTCCCCCCCCAAGTTAGTAATAAAGCTGATAATTTCTTTTTCAAAGATGAGTTGTTACCCAACAAATAACTGAATCCTTTTGCTCTCATTCTCATCTTTTTATGGATGGAGCCACTTTCTTGGATATTGTTCATGATGATCTGTTCATGAAAGTGGGTCTATCTCTGTGGGTAGCATAGATTAATTATTTTCTTGTTGTTCCTGCTCTTTTCCATGTCAAACTGTGAATTTTATTAGTTTTAGTCTCCATTGTATTCAGAGATTTATTTTCTTTGATTTCTCAAAGAAAGAGGATTCATGTAGTATGTGGTTTGTCGGTGCCTCTCTGGTTTTCCCCATAAGAATAGCTTTTGAGTCTATGACAAAACATGGTGTGGAGAGCAGATCAGAGATGTTAACTTGTAAATTTTGTTCCAGTCTCATGACGGTTGTTTATACATAGAAAAGGTAGACCCTAACAGTGCCCTGAGGAGGCAAAAGACCTAAAAGAGGGAAAAAAGACCATTAATTCTCACTCGCTTTGGTCATTTTGTCATCCAGTTGGCCAGTCAGCTTGCACGTGCTTCCTGTCTAACTGATGACCTAATGAATATAGGTAGGAGTCTGAAACGTAGGTGTTCAGGACAGTATGAAAACTTAGGTAAAAGTGCTGAGATTTATTGCAGTAGAGAATATTGGAGTGAAAACCCAGCATTCCTTGTGTTGCTTTAAAAGCAACTTGTTCAAGTATCAGATTTCTGAGCAGTTTGAAGTCGTGTTTGCTTGCTCCATGTATTTTTCAGAAAAATATTAGAGATGCTGTTTACTAAAACGGTAGAAAATGCTGTCATCTAATACCTACCAGACTTAATGTAACGGAAAAACAGGTGCTGCTTGCCTGCAAATTAGAGGAGATCTGCTCAGTTCTGCTGAATTAAACAACTGAAATACTGAATTAGTGGATTGATCATGCAAGTCTTGCTAAGGCACTTCACTTAGAACATTAGCTTGCTTGTGGTACTGAAGAGTGATGTCTTACTGTCCATCTGCATCTATGTGAAACTGAGTTGAGGGACTACCTGAAAGGTCATGAAGACCTTTGCATACATGCTATAATCTAGTGATTAACTTCAAGGTAAAAAGTTTGTAGTGGTTACTGTCTATGAATACTCAATTTCTACTTCAGCTTTTGTGAGGGTCTTAATGTATTTTGTGCCCTTTTTGAAATTCTTTTTTAGTTTAAAGAACACACTGTGTCTTGATGGCAGGGTGATGCTGAAGATCTCCCTGGCAGCAGACACTGACTTATTTTCTTCCCTAGTTGTAAGAGGGCTCACCAAGCAAATTTTTTTTTTTTTTTTTTTTGGTGAAGGAAGTATCTGTGTTTCTGGGTGCAGAAACTACTGTTTCTCTTGCTTTTTCTGCTGTCAGACTGACTTTTCTGTCTTCTTACGTGTTACTAGTAACTTATCAAAGAGATGTTTGACTCTGTTCCTGAGAGAGTTGGGTAGGCCAGTTGTCTGCCACTTCTCAGGGGCTGACTGCTGCAGGAGGTCTCCTCGGACTTCTCCTTTGTGAACATTATTTGCTGTTTTCAAGGGGGAAGGAAAAGCTCAGCCAGCACAAAAACCCCTGGGTACTAGGTTTTTTGTTAAAATGTTGATTCTGGGCTTATCACCAAGGGAAAATTGAAGTCAGAAGGCTTTTAGCTATTTGTTTCCCAACTTCCTTTTTCAATATTTTAGCAAGTTGCATAAGGAAATAGAAAGCTGTTTGTCTTCCAGTGTAGTTGGCAGGTCAGACATAGAATGTTCCCTTTCTTCATTTTACCTTGCTGTAGGTTGTTCTGCAGGGGACACAACTTCATCAAAACCAGATCAACCAGTTGTTTGCCAGAGAACAAATGTTGTATTTTTAATATTTGACTTAGTTTTTAATAGGTAGTGACTGAGACTGTTGCATCCCAAAGTTGGAGCGACTCGGGTTTGTGTATTTCCTTTGTCAGAATTCAGGTGAAACAACACCAGGGGAGTTCAAACAACAATCAACATTTATTCAGCCAAGCTAACCTTGCCCAAGTATAAGTGAACTTATCAATATGAACCTTGCATCATGTCATTAAACCGTTGTTTGACAAGAGAAGGGAGGTGTAGAAAAAGGAGCGGAAAAAGGAACATGAAACTGTGTCAGAAGGAGAGACCTCCCGTTGAGTCATGAGGTTCAGAGCAGACCCCCTTGCTTTCTGGACTCCTAAAAAGGAGCCCAGGGACGGCGAGATCCACTCCTAGTCTCATACTTGATCAATGGTTTATGTTTAAAAGGATGAGGCATAGGGACTGGGGAAAAGAGAGGAAAAAAGAGAGAGAAAGAAAGAAAGAAAAGAAAAGGGTTTCACCAGTCCTGGGTCCAGCATTGGTCCAGCCAGTCTAGAGATCCAGTTCTGGAGGGCATGCGCCGAGAACTCATCCTCCCTTCTTTTATAGTCGGTGGTCTCGACGCGCAGTTCACCTTCCCGGGGTTCTCTGGAGTCAGTCGGTGAGCTTGGGGGTTCATTGGGGAGTTGCCTCTCTCTCCCTGCTGGCATGACCACTTCAGATAGAAGCGCAGTCCTGTCCTCTGTGGGGCCCTCTCCTCCAGGCGCTTATGCTGTGCTCCTTCTCGTGGTTGCTGAAGATAAGGAATTGCTGCTTTTGAGAAGCGCGGTCCCACCCTCCGTGGGGCCCTCTCCTCCGGCCACATTGTCCTGTTCACACAACTCCAGCGCTTCTACAGAGGCCTTCTTCTCTACCAAAGTTCTTTAATGAATGTTTGAGACATTGACTATAATTTGTCAGACTGTCACAGTGACCGAGTAAAGATATTTTAAATTTCTTCAAGTATTGAAGAGCTAAATTGTACAGTTATAGCAACTGTGCTCTTCTAATTTTCTCTGTTATCTGCCAAGGCATGAAAGGCTGTTTGTGTGATACTGTTAAATCACAGTTACTGAAGTGCTTTAAAAATATTAGTCTATAATTGACCTTCTTTCCTGTCCAGGTCTGATTTTTCAATGGCTCCATTATTGTGAAATACTGCTTCACATTATAGTGAAACTAGCAGAAAGACTTTTCTTTTTCACATTTAGAGCTTTCAGTCACAAATGGTTTCTAACTGTGCAACTGAAGCTTTCAGATTTTTGTGTTCTCATATTAGAAGAAGTTTTTAAGCAGCTCTGGGACAAAACCAACATTCGTGGTGTTGACATGAAGTAGTTAAGCAAAAAAAATAGCAAGAATATTGGTGGACTTGCAAAATTTTCAGTTGTCAGAAGCAGCTAAAAAAACATAATGAAAAGAATTTGGTATGCAATGGGGAAATTGTACTGAGATTATGCTAAACAAACTGAGAAGTATGTGCTTGAGTGGCAATACTGACTATGGCTTTGTTCAGCTTTATTGGTTGCAGCCATTCTATGATCCTGATCTTTCAATGAGTCTGGAGAGAAACTGTAGGAAAAAAAATAATAATAATGAATGTAGTTATTCCAGGTGAGGAAATAGTCCATCATTTCTCACTCAATAAATGAGTCTCTGTAATACCTACACAAGTATCCAGTAGTGTTTCCAGCTGCAGTGCAGGCTTTTAAAGCGGTTGAGGTGAATTCACGGGTCAAAGGATCAAGTGTTGAATGCCTTCCTGCTGAGGTATACAAGCATGAAGGCACTAGGTGGGTAAAGACCTCCAAGAGTAGCTGTTTCCTATCTCTTCTTTGCAAAGAGAAAGATAAGTACCGATGGTAACTGTTTCAGTCACAGTCAGTCTTCTAAACTATGGGTCGGGAGACTTAGTAGTTGAATAGATCTTCCCAGGAGGTTTGTGCAGTTTGTGATTGTGTCAAAATATGATGACAGCCAGGCAGATGCTAGAATTCAGAGCTGTTTGAAAGTAGCAGTCTGTAGCAGGTTTTTGGCAACTATAAGGCTTTGCAAATTTGACTAAGTAGAGAAATTTGTATCATTCATTCATACCACAGAGGTCAGGTAGCAGAGGTGCTCAGTCAACAGAGAAAGGCTCCAACATTTTCTTTCAGAAGTGGCTGTCAGGCAAGATCATGCAGCTCTTGCTCTTTTGCATCATGAGTGCATCTTAATATGTCCTATTGATGTGGATTCCTTTAGCATCTCAGCTGAGATGTGGTGCCAAGTAAAAAGTAATAGAACTGCTGGCTTGGCAGCAGCATGTTTTAAACTGCATTTCATCCAATATCAGCATAGAAAAATGTCTTGTTTTAGCCTTGTCTTCGCGGAAAGCATGCTGAGCTTCCACTGTGAAATAAAAATGCAACTCAAATCTATAAACAAATTCTTTTTGCAAGTGGCAGCATGCTTTCTTCGAATACAGTAATTGACTGTTTTACACTAGGAAATGAAAGCCAATTCTTCACAATGACAGACCTCCAGTTTCAAGCAGAATTAAGCGCATACGGTAGTGTTGTCTTCATCGTTCTTGGTAGCTGTGATGCTTTCCACCTCAGCGGATTCTACTTGTACTATGTGCCCTTGCTCATATAACATGGCAAATAACAACCTGAATGCTGTAGCCTGAAATTTTTGTGAAAATACTGTCTTGAACCACTAGAACTCCTGGCTGTGCTGTGCTGATCTGAGTGTATGTGTATGTCTAATAATGTATTTTGGGGAACATTTCCTACACAAAATTAAAATGTAGTGAATGGTTCAAGAGACAGTTCAATGAAACACAGACACAAGCAAGGCAATTGTTCAGTTATGTGGCATTAATTTCAGAGTGAAGGCGATTACCGTTCATGTTTATTTGCTTTGAAAGAGTATGTACTCATGGCCTTGGAAGCTTACAAACTAAGCTGGATTGATGTGGGCAGCACAAACATCATGTTTGTGCCTTTCAAGGCCCAAGGTGGCGTTTTGGGCAGTGGTGTCGTTTACAGGATATGTTTCTCTCACATTTTTCTCACTGCTCCCTCTCACAGCTGCTACGCAGCATCTTTTACCCTTTCTTAAATATGTTATCACAGAGATGCTACCAGCATTGCTGATGGGCCCAGCTTTGGGCAGTGGCAGGTCCATTTTGGGAGTTGGCTGGAACCGGCTTTCTCCAACATGGAGCTACTCCTGGTCTCTTCTCCCAAAGGCCACCCCTGCAGCACCCCTTGCTACCAAAACTTTGCCCCATAAACTCAATACACTTGTCTAAGCAGTTTTTATGGAAAGCAGTATTTGCTATCATTCTTCCCTTTTCTCTTTTGAGTATTTTGATTTCTGAAGTATTTTCTAGAAACAGTTTAGTTATTGACTAGTTATTTTTATTGGTAGCACATATATGGAGGAATGTTTACTGTGCTTTAAAACAATATAGGTCTAAGACTTTTCACCTATCTCATTCTCCCCTCTAAACATACACTCTCAGGCTTATTTCTGTTTGCAGACTCCCATTTCATCACAGAAATGTAATTTTGTGTTCAGGCCGTATATTTCCAAATAGACTTTTTTTTTTCTGGAGACACAATTGTATACATTGTTAAAAACAATTTTTTGATAAAATACATAAGCATTTATTATCCATTATTGAAAGTAACCCAAATAACATATGTTTGTTTGAATGTTCTTGTATTTTTAAGCAATTTAAGCAAAAAGAAAAATTTTCTTACCAGTTGTTATGATTTAGTAGCATACTATAGTACCATTGTTTTAAGAATGAAGTAGTTTTAACACAAGGTAACATCAAAAATAATTTGTTTCTCTTCTTTGGCTTTGGTATTGTTTCAGCTAATGTTTCAGAGCAGGGCTTGTTCACGTAACAATGCTATTTATTAGTAACCTTAACATGCTTAAGGCCAATTGTGTTGGATATGTAGATTTACTAGATAAATTGTAGATATTTGTATTTTGACAATGGAAAAATTAACAAAAAATAGGTATAGAGTGACACTTCAAAAATTCTGAAAAGTCCAGAAAACTGTCTTATGTAAGGTCACTTAATTATATTTGATCCATTCATTAAGGCTTCTGGAGCGTAACTCTAAGCATTGTATGCAAAAATTAGTTGGCATTCCATTAGAGTTATTTTGTATAAATACAAAAAAACCAAGTAAAACTTTAGGCTATAACTGCATCATAAACTTTTGTTACATGTAAGTTTGAAATTGTTTTTTGATCTTATTTTAAACAAATTTATTTTCTAGAAAAGAAAGATGTAACACAGAGCTTGGAAAGCTACACAGCAAAATGCCCTGGTACAATGGAATTCATCACTCTTCCAGACGGTTTGAAGTTACCTCCTGTTCCATTCACCAAATTGCCTATTGTGAGGTAAGACTCCAAAATATAATCTTTAACTTTTCCACAGTACCTGTCAAAATTTAAAGGATACTGGAAGGATGTAGTCTTCTCAGTTTACGTAAGTTGTTCACAGTAACATGGAAAAATGTCAAAATGTCAAATTGTTTTGAAAAGTTCTTAGGCAAAAATAGAGCCTTTGAGCAGAAAATACCTTCTGTGGCCTTTAGTTTCAAAAGGAGAGAGGCTTTTTTTTTTTTAAACTGTCACTCAAGAGTTTCTGATACAATTGAAGAAAAGTATTTTGTCATTGCAGCTGAGATTTAAGTTCAGTGCCTGATCATACGGAAGGTCCAGGAGTTGGGTGCTGTTTCCATCTGTGGAGCATGGAACTCAGCTGGAACTGATGCCTTTTGTAGCTTGTTCCTTTCCAGATGATGCATTTTCAGGCTGGCACCTTCACTGGCCTATTCTAAATCTCTGTTCCTTTTTGTGCCTGTGTGCCAAAGCACATCATGCAGTCAGTCCAATGAATAATACCTTGTTTAGATTAAAGCCTAGCATGAAGCATTAGAGAGAGTCAGAGAGAGAATACAGCCACTGGGCATCAATTATAAAAGAAAAAGCTAAAAGAAAATCTTTGTCAAGAAGTGGCTTTTTGAAGGAAAGATAATTGCTATTCAGAAAAAATACGGTAGAAGTTATTGAAGAGTTCTTGTAGAGATTTGAGTTCTCAGTGGGATGTCATAAAACATTTCATGAAGCAAGAGTTCTGGTATCACAAAGAGATAATAAAGTGTATAACCAAAGAGTGAAAATTATATTTATTTTCCGATTACTTTTAGTCTCTAAAATGAAAATGAATGTTTTACTTTATGACCATTTTTCATGATACAACTAGTTTTACTATGTTCTCTCTAACTTCTTCAATTTTTTTTTTTTCACATTTACTGAAGAAAGAGACCTTGTCTAACTATTTGTAGTGCATTTAACACGATAGGTCTGTTCACACTAACAGTTTGTTGTGTGGGAGGTGCTTGCTTAAGGTGCAGGTTTGACTGGAGCATATGGTTGTATGTGGTCAGATGGAATTGTATGCGGAATCAGAATGGTCACACCGTTTCCAGGGGTGTCCTGGAAACAGTGTTTGTTTGTTTTTTTTTCTCCTGGTTGGACCAAGTAGAAAGCTGTGCACTGGCCAGCCACCTGGGTCACTGCACTTTTAATGTGTACTCATGGGCAAAAATGCACCTTCCTTGAGGTCTTCCAGCATTGTCCCCTCAGTGGATTCAGTTGGCGCTGACAAATCATCTAGGATGATTGTGCAGATACCTGCTCTGTGTTGCCTGTTCAGTGGTGCAGTGTGTACTTTGGAGTTGCAGCTGGTATCAAATTCTTTGCTGGAAAACATGTAATGTGGACATATGATCCCCAAACCTTAACTGTTAGAAGCAAAGCTACATATTACAGTGGAAAAGTTATTTGAGTAATTTATTATCAGCTGACCTTGGGGTTGATTTAGTTTCACAAAAAAATCTATGTATAGAGCTAAACTAGTCATATTTGACTATCCTAGCTCATATTTGCAGTCAAGACACGTAGATAGTAACTTCCAGGTTTTTCTAACCTAATTTACATATCACTTTAGGATGAGTTGAATTACTGGAGTATGTGGACTGTATTGACTCATTTTTCATTGATCTTAAAGATGCCCAAAGAAAAGTTCAGGTAACTGTGTCTGTGTGTTAGATGAGTTCCCTGGTCAGTACATTCTGAAGGCAGGTTCCCAGCTAAATACATGAAGGAGGCCTGTATTTCTTCTCCTGAAAGTTTTTAGACAACAAACTTAGGGCAAATTTTAACCTAACCTTTTTTTTTTTAGAAATAAAAATTAAATAGTATTAAAAAAATTTGAAGTTAATTAAGCAAACTTGTATAGTCCTTTCTAGTACTTGAGTTAATGTGATTGTAAGGAGAAGTTAGAGCAAAAGCTTCCATGAAAACGTTTTTAAGGCAAAATATTTTCTTTTGGGAGCAAGAGTTCTGTCAGCCATTTAGTGCCTCTTGCAGATCTCTGTTCTAGGAATAATCTTAAGTCTTACACAGTATAAAACCAAAACTACCTTCCTTAATCTGACTGTGTATGGTATCTGTCTGCCTTGGCTGTCAAATAGGTGCAGAAATGCGATGCTAAAGTTCCCTTGAGTCTAACCCTTACCTTGTGCTAAAAAAGCAGCCACGTGTTTAGCTGTGAAGTGTTAAATCCTGAATTAGTCTCAGGTTTTTGCTTTTTGCTTAACTTTTAAACCATGGAGGAGGTGGATTGTACTGAATGTATTCCATAATGATTTCTTGTTCTTCTCCATGCTGAATATTGAAGAGAATTCAAGTCTGAAGATATGGGAAATGCCAATTGAATCCTTTTTTTATAGGAGTCATGCATATAAAGGCCAGTCAAAACTTTGGCAACAGATTACCAAGACTTCAATGGGAAAGGCTCTGCCTGACTTAAAATGTTTTGTATGCTGAGAGAAGGGGACAAGCAAGTTATATTTACTTGTTATTCCTAGGGCTAGCTTTAAGAAATTGCTCGCCATCCAGGGGCTTAATTTACACTACCAGCTTGTGCTGACGTGGTTGCGCTTGGAGTGTTGAAAATATCAACATTATTTAACAGCTAAGAATTGCCGTTTGTGCTCCTCTCCCCCTTCCCCCTTCTTGTCTTTTGAAAGTTCTATAAAAGCCATAGTGATAAAAATCCATAATCCAACAAAATGTTAGATGCGTCTAAATGTAAAGCCTCCAGTTACATCTACGTAGCAGACCTAGAGTATTGTGGAGCTGTCCAGCTAGTTGGAAAATAATCATGATGCAGGACTGCAGAGCTCTTTGAGGTAAATAATGTTAATTTTTGAGACATAAATTATAAATGTGTGGAAATGTGGTTTTGATCAATGTTGAATAACCTAAGCTTATTACTTAATCCATGCTAGAGCCCTCTAGAAACGTACGCATTTACTGATGATGACGACTTCTATTTACTGTTGGCATTTCATGGTCTACTAGTTCTTAATCCATTTAATGTGAAGTGCTTATTTGGGATGCAGATTTCTTAATCAAAATACTGTCAAACATTGAAATGCCACAGTGAAATTGGAACATAGTTGCACTGTTAACTCCTTCCCCCCCCCCCCCCCAACCCTAAAAGAAAAAAAAAAGATTTGGCTTGGCAAAATCTTGATATTCCGTTACTCATGTTAACTAGCAGTCCTTTAAGTATGCTATTCTTTGTAGTCTTTCTTTGTGTGTATCGTCTTTTAATAGATGCTTGGTCTATTATTGACGTGCTTTAAATATTATAATATTTTTATGTATTTTCTTTTAGCCTTTGGAATTTTGGGATTTTTTTTTTGACATTTCAAATACTCTAGTCCAATCTCGAAACCTCCTTGATGAATTTTTATTTCTTTTGATGAAGCTTCAGAAATTAAAAGCATGTTGGATTGGAAAGTATTCCATTATAGCATACTGTAAAATCATATCTAGTATTTTCGGTAATACAAAAGAGAATAATTTATTGTCTTTCTATTCTAATAGATGTGCTATTCCAATTTTCATAATTTACCTGGGTTAAAACTAATTTTCTTACTAATATAATTAACAGAAGAAAGAATTTTCTTCCTTTTCACCACTGAAGTCTTTTGGTTGTCCTTATATACTTTTCTTACTACTTTAAATTTACTTGGTGCCATTTTTTCTTCCCCTCTGTTTACTTAGTAGAGTGGGGTTTTTAAAATTTTCTTCATTTCCCCTCTAAGCAAGGTTGTTTTTAATTAACACAACTTTTTCCAAATACAAGATTTTGATCTTTTGGGTAGCTAGTGAAATTACTTTGTAATTCATAATTGTCACTCATTTGAATTCAGTTGGGCTGGGCCAGGGGCTAGAAAATGTATGTTACTGAAGCTTTTCACACAAAGGAATTAACGTTCTATGTATGACCTGTGAGGGTATAGCTTTCTACTATGTGGCTGAAGAACATCACTTCCACTGTCATGCATTAAGATTAAAAAGGTTATCCACCACTATTTATATAATAATGATGGATAAGCTAAAGCACTTCTTTCTATATATAAAATAAAATTCCTTTTTATTAGCACTTTATCAAATTTAATGTTTCCTCAAATAAGTATCATTTACATGTTTTGCTTTAAGTTGCATTCTAATTTGTAACAAAATTCTATCAGAAGAGGTTTCAAAATATGAAATATCCAGCAATCTGTCATACTTTCTCTTTACTCCTCAGGCTTGTTGTCTGTTATTTTGCATATGATTGCAACAAATTGCTGACACTAAGCATCACCAACAGATAATATATAGATGTAATTTATTTCTTGTTCCAAAATACTTTTAGTGTTATCTAGTAACTTCTTATCAGGTGTCTTGTATCAGGGATAACATGCAAGAGTAACACTACACAGACAGCTTCATTATTTTTCAGCAGTGGCACATTATTTTCAATGATCTGGGTAATTTTTAAATTGTTTTCTTGTATGTATGTGGTTTTTATTAGTGGGATATTGGTACAACTGTTCTTTAATGTGCTGAGGACTTAACATTATTTTCATGTTCTCAGTAATAGTTTATTGTTTTGAAATTAAGTATAATTCTGTAGCTTTGGCAAGTGAATTATTTCAGTTATATCCTGTAAATGATGCAAACCTCTTAACATGTAAAAGAATACCTATCTGCTTTTCAAAGTGAAGACACTTAAGTTTACAGCTGAGGAAGGCAGGTTTCTTTCTTAGTGCTCAAGTGCTCTTGTCATACTATTTGAAGAACTTCATAAAACACGACAACTTAATCATGTACTGTAACATTTATAACCTCTCTGGTTTATTATGGCATTATCAAAGAATTCCAGTGAGATAAGTTTTACTGTGGGAGTTGGGTAGGAAAGGGGGGAAGAAGGGAGTTAATCTTTAAACAAGTTGGGGTTTTCTAGCATTCTTCCGCTTGGCCTCTTAATTGGTTTTAGAAGTCTCCTAGGATTTTAGCTAGACTCTGTTGTTTGTCTTGGTACACGCCTACTATAGCTTTTAAGTATCTTTTAAATGTTTACTGCTGGGAAATTTTGTAAGCGTTTTATTTCATTCTTGCTTGTCTACCTCAGTGTGGTGGGATGCCTCTAGCAATTGGTAAAAACTGTAGTTTTATTCTGTAGGATTTTTTTTTTTTTACTGGAAAACCAGATTTTAAAAGTTGGAGATTTAATCCACAAGGGGAGATTCTCGTCTCTTGATGATGTTCTTAATTAAAAGCACAAATACCTCAAGCTTAATAGACAGTAGCAAAATAGCTATGATGCTGAATGATGCCTTTATTCACCTTTTGTTTTTCCTTTCCTCGGTCCTTCCTGACTCTAAGTAACTAGGATTCTTACAGGCTTTTATAATGCTGCTACTTCTACTGAATATCCACTAATTTATTGCTTGTTCTTATGCCCAATATTTAGTCTTTTAATTTCCCATCAGCTTTGCAAGGCCAGTGATTTCCCTGCATGGTATTGTAGGGATTTGGGTCTAACAGGGATATAGTCCAATAAATCATTTGTTTTCTGTCTATTTGTAATTGCTTTCTGGTCATTCAACAAACCCACGAAAATTTCTGGGACATTTCCTTCCTTCTAGAAGCAACTCTGTGCGTTTTAACTGTTTTAAAGTCTGTTTTATTCACCTTGGAGAAGTTCTTTACATTGTCCAATGAAATTTCTTCTGGCTTCTAGTTTGGGTTTAAGGTAAATATTTGGTTGTTTTCTGCACTGGACTTGTGGTCTATCTGTTGTTATCTGCACTTAACTTGGAAATTAATAGCTGGATTTCAGATCACTGATCCGGATAGTTTGGGTTTTATTGGTTTCTACAGAAGATGTTTTTCCTTTGGTATTTGTTTTCTGAGAGCTTTCTGAAACTTTGTCTTTAGTTTCCTTGAGTTGGTATTACTTTCTTTTGTACTCTAAGTGTTTACTTCATGTTTTCCATCTCAGGTGTTTTAATCAGTACCTACTGAGACTGTCATTTAGTATTTATCAGTTCATTTTTAACACAACCATCTATTATAAAATAAAACAGAATAAATAAAATATTTTAAAATTGTTTTTACTCAACAGATCTGTTAAGCTTTTGAACCTCCCGACCAGTCTTCGACCTCACAAAATGAAAAGTCTACTTGGTCAGAATGTGTCAACCAAAAGCCCCTTCATATATTCTCCAATTATTGCGCACAGTCGTGGGGAAGAACGAAATAAGAAAATAGGTAAGAATATTTTGCAGTATTTTCCATTTTTTTATTAATTAGAAAATCTTTCTTAGTCAAGGAAAGCAAACCTGAACATTACTTTCTTGTGTTTGAAATAATCAGTTTTTTAGCCTAAAGTTCTGAAGGAGCAAAGCTTTGTTCTCCGTGGGACAGTTTCAAAGTCTTATAGATGATAAAACTGATTTCAGAGGATATAAATTAGTTTTATTTCCTTCTCAAACAAAAGAGAAATCAGGTAAAACTTAGATCTGACACATTCTGTTTGGCAGCACCCAGCTTAGCCAGTTACCATGTGTGGTGCCCTGAGCTAGATGCACTGTTGGGGTTTCCCCTTTTCTGATAAGGGTATCATCATGAACATGAAGAAATTAGGATGAATGAGTGCAGTTTCTTGCACAAAAGATGCAAATTCATAGGAAACTGGACTGTGGTAGTTCATCAGCCATAGAATCCCAATGTTAGACCATTGGGGTTTAGAATTGGTTTTCAGTTTATCTCTTTCAGATGCATCTAGTTGATATCCTATTATGATTTAATGTAAACTCAGAATGATTAACTGTCTGATTAGTCAGTTTTTCTTAAAGATAGTTCAGCAAAAAAAATCAAAAAAGCCTTATAAGCAATGTTTGGAATACTAGTTATCTTTTGCTAGAGGATTATGTCATTCATTAAAAAGCTCTTCAGTGCCGTAATTGTGCCATTGGAAATAGATTACAAGGCTTGTTTAAAATCCCGGATTAATTTACAAATATTGCTAGTCCTTTTTGTTGCTTTTGTGCATATCACGTGCATGATAATTTTTAACATAAGCATTAGTGTCAGCACAAAAAGGACTTGTGTGACAATGGACAGAACTGATTGTAAAAACTTCAATACAGAAATTTGCAGAATGTTGTTTTTCTTAACTTGCCTCCTTATGTCACTGATTTTAGTACAGAGTAACCACAAAAAAAAAAAAAGTAGAAAAACAATACTTGGAAATGTCACCAAGGTTTGTTAGATTTTCTGTATCATGCTTTGAATTGTAAAATACTGAACATCTAGCAGGTTGTCGTAGGCAGTGGCTCCAACTACTTTTCAAATAGGTAGCTCAGGAACAAGTTAGGGCAGAAACTTGAGTAGGAGAAGCGGGTGTGCTCCTCAGCACCTGAACTTCTGTCCCCTGCTCCCTGCCCCTTTCAAGCATGAATGCATATGAAAGGTGGGGAATGCTTTCCATTTCCTATATTCTCAGTTTCTCTTGTTAGTGGTAGTGTATTTGTATTGTAGTGTATTGCACTGCCCCCTGGGACACCTTTTTTTTGTCTCTCTCCTTTTTTACTCTTCTAACAGTCCTCTTTCATCTACTGTTAAAATTAATTTTCTCCAGCAGTGTAGCAACTACTTGGCTTGTTCATCTGGATTGTGCCGGCTCTGCAGAGCCAGTACTCGGAGAATCTCTCTGTACGGTTTCTTCATTCTAAAATGTGGGGCTATGGGCTTTTTCCACACAGTCTTCTAGGTTAGATGTTGGACTTAACCTGCCTGTGCCATGAACCCCTGATTATGATTAAGATGATATCTCTCACCTTGAGAAGAACATATGCCCATTTTCTAATTTGTTTTATGATGATGTGTATTTTCAATAAATAGTTGAAACATGAGGAACTGGGTAATATGCAGAGGTATGGATTATTATCTGGCAGTTTGGATGGACATGGCTTACTGCTACTTTGCTACAGTACTACTTTGATTTCAAAAGATAAAGGAAAAGAAATTAAAAAAAATAAGAAGAATCAAGTAAAGGATAAGAAATTATAAAAATGTAGATGTGTGGGAACATCTTAAAGTGCTCTCCCATTACAGAAATATTTCTTTGGAAAATAGCTTATGTTATTTCTCTTAATAATCACAATTAAATTTTTAACATTTAATCTTTTAGGTATAACTTGTCATGTTTTTTTAATTTAAATAAAACCTTATTGCTAATCCTGTCAAACAGTTGTATTATGCAGTATTCTTGTTCCTTGATGGATACAAAAGACACCTGCATTTTTTGAAACAGTTTAAGTTAGGATTTGTTTATGTGCTGTGTGTACCATAGGAGTTTTATATTACACAGGGCAGTTTCTCCTTTTAGGTTTTTACTTAGCCAAAGGAGATGTCTGTACTGCTTGTGATCCCGTAAAGCATTTGCCTTTTGAAGTATATACACAGTGCATTCACTTTTAAAAGCCACTAATGTTTCACTCAAAGTTTTGCAAACAAAAGAATATACAAAATAAGAGACTTCCTTTGAAAGAAGATGAGAAATTTAATAAACTTTGAAACTAATGACAATATTTTAATGACATGCATTTAATTTAAAACAACAGCAATAACAAATGAACTGTGTTTTTCTTACATGGAAATATGTAAGCCATGTTTTGATTAAATTATTGTTACAGCAAAGGAAATCCAGTACTACTGACAAACCAAAAAGAAACAAAACCCTTTAGAAAGTCTTGAGGAAATGTTTTCAGTTTTCAGCTTGATAACCTTTTCTGACTGGAAACAATAAAACTTAAGAATCTTGCCTTTGGAGAGGGTTGGGGAGCATTCCTTACTACTCTTGTAGGTGCACATACCTACCCTGTTGCCTATGAACATGCAGGTGTCACAGCTTTGGACACTAACACCCCAAGTTTGTTAGTTTAAAGCACGATTCGTGAAGTCAGCCAATCTGCTAGCCAA
>NW_010973389.1:722022-722504 GCF_000737465.1 Haliaeetus leucocephalus | reverse complement strand
TGTATACCATGCTGGCAGACAGGTGCCTCGGTGCCTCTCCACAGTCACACACTACTAGCGCTTGCCGTGTCCTTTTGCAGCTTTTACTACGTGCTGCTGGTGCGGCTTCTCCCTCTGAATTTTGCTCATGGGTTTTTGTCCTCTGCCAAGGCTTCCTATCTGTTGCTGGCTGGTACTTAAAATGAAGGAGACTGAAGTGATATCCTGTTCCTGTGGGTCATAAGAGACCATGGCGCCTCCGGCTCCAAGGTGCTGTCAGTTTGCTGGTGAAGCTCTTTGTCCAGTAGTCTCTGGAGGTCAGTGCCATGGGGCCCTAGCATTTATTCTTGCAAAGCCTCAAAGAATACTCTTGTTTAGCCCAGCTGTTAGCTCCTCCACCTGCTGCCTGAGCGAGCCCACCAGAGCACACCTTGCACAGGTGGAGCTTCCACCTCCTGCACCCAGGAGGCAGGGGTGCAGGCTTTGCAGCCCTCCACCTGGAC